>NW_007360983.1:0-216074 GCF_000409485.1 Glarea lozoyensis ATCC 20868
CCCTAACCCTAACCCTAACCCTAACCCTAACCCTAACCCTAACCCTAACCCTAACCCTAACCCTAACCCTAACTATTCCAAATAAGGAGAAGTCTAACTAGAGCTAGAAGAATACTAGTACTTCGATAAAGTTACTAAGAAAGAGAACCTTTAGAAGACGAGATATAGTTACTACTTTATAGTAACTAATTAGACTATTAGAAAAAAACCCGAGACAGAAGGTTCTAAGTTTACTAGATATAGTATAGTAGTATATTATTCTTATTATACTTTAATCTATATTATATCTATAGCTTAGCACGACTTTCTAATAAATCTAAGTCTAAAGTAATTTTCTTAGTATTAATATACGCTACTTGTAAAACTTCATTACCTTCTCCTGTTAACAGTTCCCGGTAGAAATCGTTAAATACTCGGTTTCTATGCCAATACTGCGTATCATTTACATCCTTCTTAAACACTTCTCCAGGCCACCCATATGTACCATTGCTGCCCTTGAATACAAAATTTTCCTCGTCAAGCACAGCCGTGGGTGAGATAAGCATCTTGGAGCGATGTTGCTGACTTATAGTTCGGGCAATTAAGAGATCTGTCGTTGATGGCGACGTCTTTGACGGAGAAGGGAACACTTCTGAAAAGTACGCAGCAATATGCGCAAGGGAATTTGGAACTTCGGCCAGACTCGTGATCCAGAGGCGCGAATTGATCGGGCGACTTGAGTAGACATGAACAATGAGGCGCGTGAATAGTTGCACAAGCATCCCTTTGCGCCTAAGCTCCGGAGAAATTACTGTGAGGCCTGTGTGAAGTAGTTCTCTTTCGCCTTGTGGTAGACCGGGAATCATAATTAGAACAGCTGAAGTGAAAGCTACCAGTTCCCGAATTTCTGTTCCATCACTGGTGGCCTTCTTGATATGGGCAGTGACGACCACCTTATCATCAGCATTCGTAAAGATTTGATATTTGGGCAGGGGGTTGATCGATAGCGATGCGAATTGTCGAAGTTCGTTCACCAGTTCGACGGTTTTGAGGGGAGAGTACGTTAACCCAGGTTTGTGATGTACAGCAAATTCAATGTCATCCATTTTGGTTCGGCTTTCGGAATCTTGAATTTGACAATCGACTTTGACGTGAAGTTGTTCTGTGGCAGCATTTATAGGGAGGAGGGGGGTTCGTGACAATCGATCACCTTGCGCTATGGCGCTCTCACGTCAGCAGCGGATACACTAACTATGTTTGGTCTCTCTGCCCCACTTTCCAATTCAGAGTGAGACTTGCGAACCATCTAGATGATCCTATAGAGACGAGGTTTTGATCTCTTGTAAATCGATTGTGTCATTGCATAGATTCGGGGCTTTCACCTTGAAATCTGATGTCCAGGAGAATGTTGATTCTTACAATAACTTGTTTTATTTTGATATTATGTGTTAGGAAACTTGGACGACGAATCGATTGTAACATCGAAACCGTTTCCCCGAGCAGCTGGAGGGAAAGAATCATCAGGAGGTCAAGTACTACGGCCGACCTCGTCCGTAGAGGTTACAGTGATGTGAGTTCTGACAGTTCGCGAAAATATTGTATTAAAGGTCCCAACAGTTTTGTATACAGAAGCGGAAGTCGTTTCGTCTGGGAAGGAAGATCATTCTTCCTCCAGCATTGTTTGAGGAGTTCAGAAAATTGCCGGATACTATTCTGAGTGCTTCGGCAGCATTTGAAGATGTGAGTCTTTCTCGAACAAGTTCAGCCGTCATGATGTTGCGCATTGAGGCGCTTCAAGACACGAAAGCAGCAGCTAAACTCGCCAGGCACTTCACGTACAGTTCACGCTTGGACCCGAGTGCCACGTGATCCCCAGCTTTATCCAACAGCGCTTAAATTCTACTGCTGCTCTTACAAAGAACCTCTCATCAATGAATGAAGAGATACGAGATGGGCTGAGAAGAGTAATTTGGGAGCCAAGCGCTAAGACAGGCGGTAAGCTCGACGAATGGAGTGCGACTGAGATTTTGCACACAACACAGTCTGTCATCAGCCAATTGATTTGCCGGCTTGTTGTCGGTAGGACATTCTCAAGGAACTTAGAGTTCACTCAGAAAGTGGCTGACTTCTCGTACTCGGTCATAATTTGGTCCATAATCCTAGATTGGATCCCAGATTTCCTGCGCCCATGGATTGCTTGGCTGTTGCCTATCGAGAAGACCAAATCCAAAATTTCGGACTATCTATGTGGGGAAATACTGAGGTGCCTGAGCAGTCCGCTAGCATCGACTGAGACATCTGCAATACTTCACCAGCTAGTACATCTATCTCGAGCCGAGAATGGAAACTCCTTTTATTCAGTTGATGAGACAATCAAATGTGTCACGACACAATTCTTATCCATAACTTTTGGGGCGATAGATCCCACCACGGTAGCTGTTTCACAAGTTGTGCTGGATTTGTTGAGCCAACCTTCAAGCAAATATCTCGTGGCATTGCAAGAAGAAGCCACAACAGTCCTCGCCAGACATGGTGGCAACTGGAGCTTGGAAGCAGTGAAAGAGCTAAAGTTGATGGATAGGTGAGTGAGGTGATACCGTGATGCGTACCAAAGGAAAATCTTGCTAAAGATTCCAAGCTTTATTCGAGAATCACAAAGATTGCATCCCATTGGAATTACTCTTGCCGCAAGAAAAGTTATACACAAAGGAGGCTGGACATTTGAAAACGGTGATCACGCGCCTGCAGGGTCATTAATATCGGTCCCTACTTACGCCATTCATCATGACAAGGCTTTATACTCGGATCCAGAACAGTTTGAAGGGTTTCGCTTCGTGGAAGATGACAAGTTGAAGACAACAGGGGATGCTTTCCTGGCGTTTGGCTATGGCAGACACGCATGGTAAATTGAGCTCTTTTACAAAGGCAGTCTATTGTAGGACTGACATATAAGCAGCGCAGGACGGCAATTCGGTCTAGTGATCACGAAGTTAATTGTTGTTAACTTGATACTAGAATACGAAATGGAAGAGTTGTTGACTCGGCCTATTGATAAGTCGCTCGGGAACTATCTCGTGCCCGATTTGAAGACTACTATTCGAATTCGGGGCATTGGGAAATCATAAAATATATGAATAAGCTCAGAAATTAACGACTAGAGTGGCATCGCTGCTTGCTTGCTCCAATTTGATATGGCTCGTAGATTGTGACATCCCCTACTGATGTGATCTAAAGCGCGAACTGCGCATAGAGTGGAAGGGATTGCAAACTCTTAAACGACTTTCAAATCGATGATAATTGCTTCAGCGTCGCCAAGGTCTTTTCCTTGACTTCTCCGAGGATTCTCAGCATCGCCTCGTCTTTCGTTTCCCCATCTTGGGTCGTAGTGACGACCGGAGCTAAAACCTTCACCCTGATAGTACCGCTGCTGAAATGCCTTTCCGGGACGTGAAACACATGAGAACTGTTGGAAATGACGATAGGTACTAGAGGTAGGTTGCCTGCATCCATGGCAATTGCAACAGCCCCACGCTTAAAAGGCAATAACTCTGCTTTCTTCGAGTAGCTACGAACTCCTTCCTAAAGCGAGAATTAGAACAATGCTTTGTGAGCTAGATGGGAAGATTTACAGGGAACATGAGAAGATTCATGTTCTCACGACGCAGCATTTTAGCAGCCTCTAGAATAACGATTTTGTTGGTGAGACCCGAAGCTGGAGGCGGATCGACGAATATCGTTCGACATAGCTTCATATATAGTCCAAATAACGGCATTTTCATAACTCTCCAGACGGCACATGATACAGTATGGGGTTGCCACAGCTATTTAGGTTAGTTATATACGATTTGTATGAGAAAAAAACGAAAGGGTATCCCTACTGGTGAGACCAGAAGAACATCTAGTTCGCTCTGATGATTTATCAAGAATATAGCAGGACCTCTGGGACTTTTTCCGCCCCATAACTTGAGGTCTTCCCCGTTCTCAACCTCAAGTTTGATCCCTACCACGGGCGCGGTAATATACCACCAGAGCCTTGACGTGGTATATTGAGCTAAATCATGACGGCCGAGAAGAGTAAAGATGCAAAGTGCAAAGACGCTATAAATTCCAGACGCAAAGAGAGTCAATCCAACGTAGGCGAGAAAAATGTAGAAGCGCAACGGGTTTGGGATTATGTGTAGAAGACGAGAGAATAGGGTAGTGGTTGTTACAATTCCTGCAGCTAACAGAAATGTCATGGGAGCATATTCCATTTTGGGGTAATTAAATCAAAAGTGTGAGCAGACGAAAGTATTCACGCATCCGACGTTCTTTAATAAAAGTTGACGGAAGGTTACCGGAAGCAAAATGTGCGCTGTACGCCACAGTCACAAGTAGCAAATCAACTTCGAGCTTACACCTCGCATACCCGACTTATTTTGTACCTAGTCTCGGACCGGCCTCCCCGCATTCCCCGATGCCGCAAGGGATAATAAATCCAACATCTACTAAACGTAAATACTTTTTCTATATTTACTATTTTTTTAAAAAGAATATTTCATGTCTTTTAAAAAACGAAAAAGCGCTCCAATTTAGCCTTATGAGAACTCTTTACTTAGAACTCTTTAAAATATTAATTATTATTAATAAATTTACAATAATTAACAGTAAGTAAACAGAGCCTACTACTAACATTAAGTCGCAACTTTCCAAACCGCATTTCCATCTACTCTGTTTCTTACTCGATACCCGCATTCCTCCATCCTACACTGCACAGTCCAATGCATCTTCGGCTCAATCTCCCGAATCGCTCGATACCTCCCCATATTCATCCTAACAACCTTCCCCCAGCCTGTGACAGACTCTTTCCGTTCCACAAATACCTTGACGGGCCATAGCTCAAGCAGCCACCACCCTTTCGCGATAGCCAACATGTCGTTCAGTGGCGAGCGGGCATCGAAGTGGTCTTCGACTTGTTCGGGAAGAAGATCGATGACGTGAAAGGGGTGGGCTGCTGAGCGGTAAAGATCGGCGTTGTAAATGTCCCCTCTGTCATTTGTCTTATTCGTGTTAACGTGATCGAAAGAGTCTTTCTCGTGCTGGGTTCCACTTGTATATCCATTTGTGTAACTCCGGCCGTGACTCTTTCTCTCCACGCCGGGTTCTTTCTTGCGCTCGTCCACACCAAAAGCGGTACTTCTTCCTTTCAGAGGTGGTAAGGCACCGGCTTCGTACTGCTCTACAACATCTGGAGATGGGCCGACCAGGGGCTTTTTGAGCTTTTGGTAGAGGGGGTAGATGGTAGGGATGTCGATTCCTGTTTCTGCCAATGCGGCGGTGGAAAAGATAATGCCGGTGTTGCATTCGAAGCATTGGCGGAGCATCCAGCGAAGCGGAATGCGAGAAAGCATGTGACGTTCGTGGTTAGGGACCTGTGATTCACTGCAAGTCAGCATCTGTTCTCGCAAAGGAGTGAATAAAGCTTACAGCACCACCTCCGACATCTGCATGTCCTCCTGCAAACCATACTTCACATACATCGGTCTCGATGTGCTTGTGCATACCATGCCCATGTTCTTGTTCCTCAAATCTCCTCATAAACCTGTCTTGTTTCTCTTTCCGGAGGTTAGAGCTGGAAGAGGCGTTGGACATCTGGTCCCACTGCGCTTTCCTTACCGCTTGTCGTTTAGTGGTGCTGAAGCAGCTTCTGACTGCCTCAATTACTCTCACCACAGGCCCTCGTGGGTCTTTTGGTGGCTTGATCTTTGTGAAGTCAATCGTAGGAGCTCTACTAGCACCAGCCGGATCATGATGCGAGAACTGACAGATCTTGAACTTGGCTCTGTGTTCATCGAGAGCCATTGCATGTCGAAAAAAGTGGATGGTGTTTGTGGGGGATTTGCTGAAGGGAAGTTTGCGTGGGATGAATCCGACAGAAGCGACGCAATCCCATACTCCCACAAAATAAACCTCGACATTGGTGCAGAAGGTCTTTTTGAAATCGGCGGACATGGACCACCCTGCTTTGCTGTCGTCTTTGTAGAAGTTGTACGCGAAATTTATTTGTGCTGCGTTGCCGGCAGGGAGGAGTCCAACTTTGTGGAGCATGCCTGGGGGTTATCAGAAATGAAGAGAAGAAAAGTCTAGTAAGTAGGAAATGTGACACATACCAGCAAGACATCTAACAGTATATGCTCCTCTGGAGAAACCCAACAAACAGATCCTATCTCCTTCCCGGTAATTCTGCATCAAGAAACGGTATGCATCTTTGATATGGATCCCAAGTCCACTCCCAATCGCCATGTCCATTGAAGCCGAGAATCCATCTTTCATTCCAGAACCATCATAAGTCCCAATGCCAGATTGGTAATAAGTTACTTGTTTAGGGTCGTCTTTCTTCAAACATGCAACGAAATTGACAACATTACTGTTGTCGCTATCGAATTTGTCACCCGTACCATCGAGACAAATGATGAGGCTTCTCCCCTCCACAGGAGTCTTGGAGTCGAGAACTGCTCTGATGGTTTTGGGGACCGGCTCACGGTCGTTGTGTTCAGTGAAAGCTGTAGTTAGAAATGGCTCTGGACTGGTATCTGGGCAAGTCTGGTGGGGATAAGACTTGGGTCTCCAATGGCGTACTTGGTAGCTCATTGTTTTTGGCGGTGGAGCAATATCGTTGATTTACAGCTGGTGGTCGATATGGCAGAACAGCTGCCGTCATTAGCTACGTTGTGTTTTGTTGTATTAAGTATTGTGTTAAGGTCTAGATATGCGACCGGGAGTTCCTGAAAGCTGGGATGCACAAATAAGCAGACCCAAGTAGACCTTCTTTATATTTTGTGATAGATCAGTTTGACATCGTAGGATGCGCTCCAGATGGAAGCGAGGGTGCACAACAATCATACTTTCTAGCTTGAATCAAAGTGGCGAACCGCAAGGAATCCAACATGACTGTAGATCGAATGAAGGTTGACCGCTCATAAAGTCCTCCGGGTGACGCTCCTTGGTCCATGCGGCTCGCAGCCCGGTTTAATGTGCTTTTACGTGACGTTAAGGTTGCAAACAGAATATGTCCCACCACACTTGAGTTCCATCGCATGTGCTTCACATCCTATGATTGGGAAATTCGTGAATTTGGTCGTCAGGGAGACCATATGTCGGGGATCTTTGACTGATCATTGGGGGGTCTTATAAAACTGTGGCGCTAGCTCATTGTCGCCGTCGAGGGATACGTGGTACAGCTTTGCAGGAGGCTTGCGGTGTACCGGACCAATAGCGGGCACGTATAAGAAAATTCTCAGGCGGCAAGCCCAAACGAGCGAGGATATTTGCTTTTGCGAGCGGGCTGGAGATATATAAGCTGCATCGATCGTCCTGACCCCACAATTCGGTTTGGGGTCAGGAGCAGATCAGCAGAATATCGAAGGATGAAAGACCCATGATTGTGTAGAATTGAAACTGAGCATCGAAGAGGTAAAAGTTTGTGTCAAAACATGTAAGGATTAGAGATTTGGTGTGAGATACTCAAGTTCAATTATCTTCAGGGTTTATGTCACGATCTTCAGCATAGTGTCACCAAGCCGGGAATTGTGTTCCATAGCAAAGACAATACAGATCATCAAGTTTGGCGTGGCGTTCCGCCCACACTGCGCTAATCCTCCAGTAGACTTCTGCGCAGACAACATCTCGGAATATTAATTCGATGTCCACGCCAGCCACCATTTCGATCGTTGACCGCGAATTGGGAAGAGTAGGAAAAGGGTAGGAATGCAAGACAACAAATCCCTTCATCGTTGTAATCAATAAAAGGTTTTGTACCCTGCCCTTTTCAATTTTGTACAGCACCCCCCAGCGTGTCTTTCAATTGCTTGGAAGAGGCGTGATGTTGTGAGACCTCAGCTGCTAGTGTGTGAGATAGTCTAATTCCACTACGATGCACGTCTCAGCCTCTTTACAGACGCTTCGGGTAGCTCAGAATGCCGAACTATGCTTTGTAAAGCCTCCCGCTCTCCAAATTCACATCTTGAGTTCCATTTCTAATCACAATCACTATACCATTGTCAGGTCTTTTGTTGAAACTCAATACTCACACAGCATGCCGTCTCAATTTAAAACCCTGATTGGAAGCATGAGGAGAAAGCCGGCAATGGCTCCTGATGGAAAGCGAGATGAAGAAGTAACTCCAGTAATGGAGAAAACAACACTTGGTCACGATCTTACCCAGCTTAGTTTCAAGGATGTAAAATTTGTAGCGACTGCGATTACCACCTTAGTAAGTCTTCTGTTCCTCCTTGCAGATATTGAAATCGATCAAGCGACTAAACATCAAGAGCTTGATATTTATATTACCCTCTATCAGTACTCCTAAGCCACACTTCAAACTGGTCAGTGCAGCAGACTAATTACTTTACTACAGGTTTCAGGTGATCCTCTGGACGATAAAGAGCTTCTATTAGAACATGGAGTCGAGTTGCTTCAATCTTTGCCCCTTAACAGTGGTTTGCAAGACAAAATCTCCAGCGACTTCATTGCCATGCTCTATCAGGATCTTCCTCATCCTCCTCCCACAACAAGCGGCCCATCCGCCAGATATCGAAAACACGACGGAAGTGGGAACAATCCTTGGATTCCTGAGATGGGAAGAGCTGGAGCACCATATTCTCGCAGTGTTCCTCCAATCAAAACAAAAGGTCCAAATCTCCCTGACCCCGAACTCGTCTATGACCAACTTCTCAAACGCAGAGGACCATTTCGCGAACATCCTTCTGGGTTGAACCGGTTGTTCTTCTCTTTCGCTACTGTTGTCATCCACGAGATTTTCCAAACTTCTCGCACCAATCCTTGGATCAACGAGACTTCTGGGTATGTCGATTTGAGTACACTTTACGGCAATACCGAGAAAGAACAGAAACGGGTCCGCACTTATGAGAATGGAAAACTTTTCCCCGACTCAATTGCTTCTGAGAGAATCATGATGATGCCTCCAGGTGTTGTCATTGTTGTACTTCTGTTCTGCCGAAATCATAACCACATTGCTGAAAATATATTATCGGTGAATGAGGAGGGTAAATACAAGAATTGGGATGAGCTTGATGACAGGCAAAAGATTGCGTAAGTCATGTTAAATTGTTTCTGAAATGTGGTTCTGACATTTTTATGCAGACAAGATGAAGATATCTTCCAAGTTACTCGAAATATCAATGTTGGCTACTTCGCGTCGGTGGTATTGAAGGACTATGTTGCATCAATTCTCAACACCCCACGAGCTAATTCGTCTTGGTCTCTTGATCTTGGCAAGGAGATCAAGCAATCAGGAAAACGTGTTGAAAGAGGGACTGGAAATGTTGTTTCCGTCGAGTTCGCTGTTCTTTATCATTGGCACGCCGCCTTGTCTGCTGCTGATGACAGATGGATGGAGAACATCGTTCGAGCTGTCATTCCAGATTTGATATCGATTGATGACCTAACAGCCGAGCAATTCCAGACGGTCACTAGGACCACTGGTCATAACCTGATGAAGAGTGAGGCAAGAGCATGGACTTTTGGAGGTCTCAAAAGACAAGAGGACGGCAGATTCAATGACACTGACCTTGCCAACATCATCAAAGACTGTATTGAGGAGCCGGCTCATGCATTTGGAGCCCACAGTAACCCAGCTAGTTTGAAGGTTGTGGATCTGATGGGTCAAATTCAGGCTAGAGACATTTTCAATGTCTGCACGCTAAATGAGCAAGTGCCATTTTACTCAACACGCTTACTTGCTAACGGTGGTTCTTAGATTCCGTCGATATCTTAACCTCAAACCGTATAAAAATTTCGAAGAATGGAATGACGACAAGAATACTGCTAGAGCTGCTGAACTGCTTTACGGTCATATCGAAAATCTTGAACTATACCCGGGGCTGATGGCTGAAAACACCAAGCCTGCTATGCCAGGAAGTGGGGTGTGTCCCGGACAGACTACTGGACGTGGTATTCTGGACGATGCCGTAGCTCTCGTTCGTGGAGATCGCTTCCTCAGTTACGACTTCAACAGCACCACTTTGAGCAACTTGTACGTACCACTCATTCCTTGCGGAACCAACCAATGCTGACGTTTAATAGCGGATTTGCCAAACTTCAAAATATCCCATCTGGATCATACGGTGGAATCCTCCCACACTTGCTCTTCAACGGTCTCCCAGGAGCATGGACCGGCACATCGGCCTATGCCCTGCTCCCATTTTATACCCCCAAAGCCCAATATGACATCCTCAAAGGCAACAAAGTTATTGGGCAATACGACCTCGAAAGACCAGCCAACGGCATGGAAGTGATTGGTATCCACACCCATGAGGGTTGCAAAAAGGTCTTCGAAGACCGCGAAAACTTCCGCGTCATGTATCAAAAGGCGATTCGTGAATGCACTGATGGGCACGATTTCATGATCGGCTTCGACGACGCCAAACGCCATGACGCGCGCTCAAGCATCCTCTACAAAGCCTTTTTCGAAGAAGGATTTGAGGCGAAAGTCTCCCAGTTCTTTAAGACCAACGTATCGAAACTCATCAAGTCTAGCTCATTAAAGTATTCCAACAGCACCCGTCGCTCCGTTGATATCGTGCGCGATGTCACGAACGTTGCGCCCATTCTCTGGCTCGCAGAGCGTTTTGCCATCCCACTCAAAACGCACGAGAAGCCTCACGGAGTAATCTCTATTCCTGAAGCTTTTGCCGCTTTTCTCGTTCTGTTCATGTATCAAAGCTTCAACATCATACCAGCCAATGAATGGAAGCTCCGAGAAGGCGCTATGAAAGCCGGTCCCATCCTACGCAAAATCTTCGATACGCACCTCAGAACTCAACAGGGCTTTAGGGAGAAGGCTGTAGATTGGCTTGCAAAAGGTTCTGCTTTCGAAGTAGGCCCCGAAGCGGATCGTCTCTACCACGCTCTCAACGACTCGAAGCTCCCCATTGGAGACTTGGTCGGAGATTGTATCGGTATGGGTGCGCCCGTCGCTGGAAATCTCACTCAACAAGCCTCTCTCCTGATCGACCTATATCTGAGCGAGGGATACGAAGAGTACAAAGCGCGTATCGTAGAGCTGTCACACATGACCGACGCTGCTTCAGAGCGCGAACTCCAGGGTTTCGTCTTTGAAGGTATGCGTCACGCAGGCGTCGTTCCGGGTCTTCCTCGCGTTACCTCGAAGGATATAACTATCATCGATGGTGCGCGCGGTCCAATTCATATTCAATCTGGCCACACCATTCTCATTGCTACCTCCAAGGCAAACATGGATCCGCTCGCTTTCTCAAACCCCGAGAAGCTGAACCCACATCGTCCATTTGATGACTATACTCTCTTAGGCCATGGACTCCATTTCTGCTTCGGAACAAGATTGGTGGGATGTAGTCTTGCAGCGACGTTGAGGGAGGTGTTCAAGTTGAAGAACGTACGGAGAGCGCCCGGCAGACAGGGCCATTTCACGGTGACGGAGCATGAATTTGCGGGCGTGAAGATGAGGCATTATTTGGATGCTAGTGCAAAGGAGAGTCCGATTCCGACGACGTTAACGTTGGAGTATGATGAGGAGTAAGTTCTAATAGAATTTCGAGGGAGGTGATGATCGAGATTGCATTTAGAGGTGTCTCTCCAATTTCCAAGGAGCGGCCAGTGGTTTGGCTTGTCGATCGGGTTTATCGAGAAACTATCGTGCTAAAGAGCGTGGTATACAAAGTTTCCGGGCGATTGAGAATAGCCTTTTCAATGGGGGCTTTAAATCGAACGCGAGCTGGAGTTTCGTGTATCCAAGGCATTATGCTCATGTTTGATCTGGAGAATGAAGAGAGTGACATTATATCAATATTGAGCGCATTCATTTCCACGACCTTGGATCGGTTTCACCGCCCGCAAAAGTGCACGAGACCTACTTAAACCTTCTCCCTCATCTCTGTGTGTTCTCTCCCTTCTCTCTCCGCGTTCTCTCTCTCCCTCTCTTCTCTCTTGTCGCCGAATTTACAGAAACTGGCTAGATATTTATACTTCCCTAGCTCTATCTGTCTCGCATTTCCCCCTTCAATTCGCCTCGAACACATGGATACCATATAGCAGAGCATTCGTAATAACATCTGTAACCGCGATTCCATCCGCCGATGCCTCTGGCGGAACCCTTTTCAATGTATTTAACGTGAAACTTTCGTGTCCAAGTTCCAGTAAACCCACAGCTGCGACAAGAAAATCATTCAATCCAGCCGCCTTATACAAGCTCTTCTTTGCCACAAGAGCATCGATGGCAATCGGATTGTCGACCGCAAGCGTGGAATTCACCAGATCAATAATGGTGTAGGAATCTGTGACGGACACCGATGGTGGAAGCGCAGCTGTGTCTGCCACACCCTTGAGGAGCGATAGATAAACAGGAACAAGAGCATTGAGTTGTGGTAATGCGCCCACAAAGCCACCCTGATATGCATTGACCGTTTTCGTCAATTTCTTTACCTTCAAGTTGAGCGCTGTAATATCATCTGCTACCTGGGCAACAGTGGCAGCGGTACTTGTGGCTATTAAGCCAAAAAAGAGGAATGAGTAGCACCGAACCATGTTGATGTTTGGACTTGATGGAAGAGGCTGGTCGGGTTTGATTGTTTTTCTGTATGGATGAGGATTGTTTGCCTGTTTTGATGGATATTATGGTCTGTCTCTCTGGAGAGCAGACTGCGTTTTTACTTGTTCTACTAAATACTTCACTGAACCGTCCAGGAAGTCTGAATTCCAGTCATCTTCAGCAGCGGCCTCGGCATGCTCGATTGCTGTCAGAGGGATAAGACTTTCGGTATATTTGATGAAGTTGACTGTCAGAGATATTTCCGCCAAATGTTTGCATGTGTTGGTTTCATTGCCGACGACCCCTCTTACTAGCTTGAGATTCAGCGAGGTTCACAACAATAGTGTGCTGCCAATATGTCCTAGCGTTACTGCAAGATAAACTTAAAATTTTCCGAAAGAGATCCATCGAATTGAACTGCAACTTGTCAGTCGCTAGATGCGTAAAGCGTGTATCGCCAGACGGAGCGTCGTCGGAGCGATACGTGGGGAATCGGGAGGGTTGTACGTAGTCCGGCATCTGTTAGCTTCATCGCTAGTGAAAACAAGACCTTTTCCCAAGCTTTGTTAGAAGTTCATGCCGTCCACTGTAAGGGAGCCAAGTGCACAAGGATTAATTAGTTACAATAGACAGAAAGCTGTCGCCTTCGGGCAACCAATAGTCAAGGACGTTGTCCATACCTTTTACTTAAGTTCCACGAAGTGTCTTTTAGACCTACATATGGAGGGTGGATGGATTCCACGCGGGAATCAATGATGTTTCGTCTGTCGGCAGTTGCAGAGGATTTGTACTCGAATAAGCAGGCGATACCAGAACTTTGCTCGTAAGCAGATGAACCTTCATACAATAGAGGTACAGAGTAGGTATCAACTTGGTTTTGCAGCCCTTAAACATATATTCAATTGCCGGTACTCCATGACTCTCGCATTATGATTGGGTGGGTGGATCATCTCGCTTGTGGCATTGCCATGTAAATCCCCCCGACCCACCTCCCACCTTCGCAACACCTTGATGACAAGTTTTCTTGAACATGATCTTACATATTGTCAACGATGGCTGCTCCTAACACGAAACCGCGCGTCTACCTCGCGGGACCAGACGTCTTCCTCTCTTCACCTATTGCCCGAGGAGACGCTCTCAAAGCGATCTGCCAGAAATATGATCTCGTGGGCCTGTTCCCCTTCGACAATGAGCTTTCCGGCTTCGAGCCACACAGCTTCGGCCTTGCGCATGCCATTCGAGGTGCGAACATGGATTTGATCAAATCCTGCGATGCGATTCTGGCGAATATGACACCCTTCAGAGGTCCATCGATGGATGTTGGAACCGCATATGAGATGGGCGTGGGCGCTGCGCTGGGCAAGGTCGTGGTGGGATACACTTTGGACGGAGGAATGGGATATGTAGACAAAGTACACACGTGGGCGGGAGACAAGAACCTGGTGCGAGGGGACGACGGCCATCTCAGAGACGTAGGCGGTATGGCCGTGGAGGAGTTCAACATGGAGGCAGGAACTAGTGGATTAATTGACAATCTGATGATGTCCTGCGGGATTGAAAAGCTCTGTTTATCCGAGGAGGAAGCAGTCGAGGTGTTGGCAGACACTCTACACAGAAGACAAGTCAAATCGGCGTCATCGTAGGTGCTGGACAGGAACATTCCTTGGTAATAGCACGAAAGACAGTGCTCGGCAAACGGCTGTCAAAAAGCAGACTGCCTCGAGCACATGTTTGGTTGCACTGGTGGATGTGTACTATCCCTCGCAAGGCCATAGGCCCGGTTCATTTCTTCAGCATTCCCTCGGCGAACTGAAGGCTCTATGACCATCAAGTCACTCCTGCCGTTCACTTGCGCATCAAAAGACTGCTTCCCAGAAAGGTGACAAAAGTATGCTTTGTGATCGTTTTGAATCATCGATGCAGCCCACTATGAATTCACTTCAGACATGTTTATTGAGCAGGTTCTTTCCAGATGAAATTTCATCTTAACTCGGCATATTATTTTCATTCACTATCCTTGTTGAACATCGATAATGTATATCTATATCTTGCGACCCCGTCGTCCGGTTAGTATCACGAAAGTATAATTTGCCGCAGGTCACATCTTGTGGCCGTGACCTCTTAGACGCTATCGGCTTGTGTATTGGCCAGTTTGGAAGTTTCATCATATGTCGCTCTTGCATCGATTGTTTAATACTTAAATCGGAAACGTCTTCGCCCTCTGGGCAGGAAGCCACCCACACATCTATCGCAATGGTCCTTCCACGTCAGGTTACGACTTATCTTCGCCGAAGGGGATACCAATCTCTCGAAAATAACTATGAGGAAGACATAGAAATGACGACAAACTTTCACCATATTCTGACTACGAAACAAACGACTTTGCCAAGTGGACATCGGTTGCTTGGTATTGCTTCATGGCCAGATATTGTAAATCCTCATGTTTCAGCCATGAACGCTTGGTGAGTGCCACTTCCCAGTTGCAATTATGAGTATTAACAGCGGCTAATGTTATGCAAAGGAGATCAATGATTCCATTCACGATGCCGTAGACGAGGAGCTTCATGTGTCTCTCCAACACTCGGCTACACTCAGCAAATGTCGTTGTATTGTGCTAGGCGGGCCTATGGAAAGATGTCGACTTCAGGGAGCTATTCATTTTTGGGAGCATGATTTCACAGCGTCCTTCAAGTCCTTCATGGATAAATTCGTTTTTTAGGCCATCTGGTTCATCTCAAACCTAGGGAAGGGCACTTTAGTTTCCACATAGCAATTCAGCTCTGAGGGTTAAAATATCTGCGACATCAGCTCTTTCCTATTTTCTACAATCCATGGTCACTAGCTACTTATGCCGCATAAACACATAGCACAAATGCGGAAAAAACAGATATTTTTCGTGCATCAATCTCCATACCCTGCACTTCTCTTGGCCAGCTTCAACAAAGTTGGAAAGACAGGAGTTCCAAATCCTGTTACCGGATCCCAACCTTTTTTTGCTGCAAAGCCTTCAACCTGACATCCCACGGCACTGCCTGAGATAATATCTGTGAAGCCTTTGTAGCCTTTGGAATATAGCCAAGGGTTTAGGAATCCCAGCGTCGATTTGCCGCTTTCAAGGAGTGCGTCGTTCACCAATGCTAGGATTCCAGCCATCAATGGAGTCGATGCACTTGTCCCCGAAATAACACCCTCGGTTCCATTCCACACATACGCGAAGTATTGGCCTTGTGCTGCTATATCGGGGTAAGCTCTGCCGGCTTTGTTATAGAGACCATTATATAATCCACCTAGTCCTTTGACGTAATCCTTGACAACGTCTTTTTGATAAGCTGGAGTGCTAAAATAATTTGAGAAACCACCTCCTGATGAGTATATTTCTCTGAACGATCCGTCTGGCCTGACGGTCCCTGGGCGGAAAGCGACTACTTCTGGTTCGAATTCATGTGTTGCACCAACAGTTGTAACATAAGGACATCCGCCGGGAAAAATTGGGATAAACATTTTGGTGTTCTTTCCGTCGTTGCTATAGCATGTGGAATTCAATCCAACACCCCGATCGCCGCTCGCGAAGAGCACAGAAACACCTCGAGCTCCCAATTGCGCGAACTGCTTGCACACTCTTTCTGCGTAAGCTTGAGGAACAGTCTGCTCGTCATCTCCGTAGGATGTACTGATAACTTGTGGGATGAGTCTTTGTCCAAGAATGTAATTTAACCATACAAGATATGGTTCATTCGTGTTAGTTGGTGTATTGAGATCAGGGATAAAAGGTGGGCTTCCACCGGTACTGTATGATATTGGCGCCAAATGACTGATTCCAATGATAGCTTGAACGTCAAGATTCGCTTCTTGAGAAGTTCCCTTTGCGGCTTGAGCTATACTCAGTGGGCCATCTTGAGTAGGGCCATCGGCGATACTGTATTGTGGGAATTTTGCTGCAGCATCCACGTCACAAGGTCGGTATTTTGCCAGGAATTTGGCAGTGTCAGGTCTGATTGGTATCTCACCAAGGTAATTGGTAAATCCAACGCCGTTCTCTTTGCCGGCTTGAGGGCGGTAACCTTTGGTGGAATAAATTGTTTCGAAACACTGAGGTGTAACTGAAGATACGTTGCACACGGCTGAAATATCCGAATTTTTTGGAGGGGTATACGACGGACTCGTCCACGGCTCTAGGTGCAAGTATTCGGTTCCTTGACCTTTAAGTCTCATGAAACTTGTCGTTGGTTGAATTGCATCAATGTGGTCATGCAAATGTATCGGGAGCGACCATTCTGGAGTTCTGACAATTCGATCTCCATCCTCATGCTGGTAGATTCTGTACCTCGTTCTCAGGAGTCGCTCGGCAGCCGAGACTGGTAATGAAACAGACAACCAATCTCGTCCAACGCTATATGTGATAGTATCAATCCCATGATCGGCGAGCCATTCATGGACAAGTTCATCAGATGTCTTACTGGGTTTCACCAGATTGTTGACATCATCGACGCTGAGATGGTTTCCATATCTAGGATGCTCGGGATTTGAGACTAGAGATTGGATGTTACTAGGGTACCAACTTGTCTCAACGAGGGATACTGGTATACCTTCGTAGAGATGACGCTCTAACTCCTCAAAGTTACCTTGCTTTATCCCGATATTCAGATTAATGATAGAATCCTTCGGAGCATCTTCGCCCTCCGTCCAGCCACGCGGTATGAAGTGCGACTCTTTCACAGAATAGATTTTCCCCGGGATGATCGGGTTGCTGGTGGTAGATCCGAAGAAGATGGCGTATAAGAGAAGCGCAATGATGTACATTTTCAGGTTTAGAAACAAAACGTGATCGAACGTCAATCAACGAGACCAGTACTTTGAATCGTTCAGTTAAGCAGTCACCAGAAGTCAGCACATATCAATTGACGATACTTCGTGGGGAATAAGGAAGGAAAGTTGAAGAGGGGGAGCCAAACACAAGTGTGGATAATGATCTCGCTGCTGTCTTCAGAGCTGCTTTTGATTGGTTCTTGTGATTTGCAGCATGTATTCGTCGACGCTGTCACACCTTCTCTTTTTAATTCTACACATTAGCCTATTGTCATAGGTTGGGCACTGGGAGTAATGTCGCAATGTGTAACGCCAAATTATCATCATGTTACCTCAACCAATTAAACATGTACATCGGATGAATTTGGTCAGTACCTTAGTGCCTGGTGAACAATCATTTTGAAATTAAATGGAAGTTTTTGGCGAGACTTCAATCGACAAACAACGGGAATGTGATTTATACACGGCTTAATTTCGTAAAACAGATTGAACTTAGCAAATGCTTTAAAATCTCCAACAAAAAAGAATAACACCAAAATTAGATTCCATGAGCCTAAAGAAGCTTGACAGTCTGTAGTTTGACTTGGAATCGTTGAATTGCTATCGCGATTCATGCTACTTCTTCTCGAATCAAAAGCGACTCATTTATAATGAATTGATTGCTCCTCTCTTCTTTTGATCAAAGGGTTCACTCTTAAAACAACAGGAACTGTTTAATTTAACGTCAATAGCTGTGATCTAGCGTTGTAGTACTCTATGTCTCTACTTCATCGGCAAGCAATACGTCATATCATCTCAAGAAGAGTACGTAGCATGAGTGCTATCGATTACTGCAAGGATCTCAGAAAACGGAAATGATTTTATAAGAAGATTCTTGGTAGTGGCAATCAGTAAAGTGTCGCGCACATTAATTTTACTGGATTTCAAAGTGGAGCTGAGGTGAGCAACTCTGCAATATTGAACTTGGTAAGAAGACGTGCGATGGTCATATGATAAAGCGAGATGGAATTGATGTTCGAAACCATTAAATTCATGATCGATTATCGTTGTTGAGCTCAGGAATAACAACTTAGGAAAGTCGACCTGTCGTTAACATATAAGAACCGTAAATAATGTAATGCTGTCAATACGAAGATACTGCGTTAAGGCAAGTATTTGTTTTGAAAGAGAAACAGTTTTCTGTTCCTTACAAACTCATAAAGCGTAAAGTTTCATCATCTCAAAAAATTACTTGATCTAAAACACCAATATCAATGGTCTAATTTTTAAGCAGTGTAGAGAGATGCCATGACGCGAAGTTTCAAAGGAATCTCACTTTGACATTGAGATCTTGTGTTTAATCAAGATTCATGATATCTAGAAACATGACAGATATTATAGCTCAAGTCTAATTGAAGCAAATGGAAGCTTGGGAGTACTTGGCAGTCCTGGCTTACCTAGGTACTTGGCCAACTCTCGTCATGGACAGATTAAGCACGAGAAGCACCCACCATGAACCTGGAATCTTGTTTCTTAACCACAATCAGTTGAACAACACCAGGTGTGAAGGACTTGGCAAAAGCTTATCGTAATGTTTTTCGAACAGCTATAAACTTGTAACTGACCTGGAAAAGTGAATGACTGGATACAGAAGCTTCAAAAACACGTCTTACAAACTTTGATTTATCGGCATGTAAGTAGCTCAATGAAAAAGCTGCTTAGCAGGTTTTGCAATCCCCCCAGACGGTACCGTAAGCTTACCATGAGACTCCGCCTCATTATTGTCGTAATTACCGTCTATTGCAGCAATCGCAAGATACCGCATTTCGCTTCTTCGGATCTTACAGTTTCCGTCAACACAGTCTGGTAAGCTCTTCTATATGCTCGCCTGAATCTTATGGGAAGAAAACTTCCGACCTTCAGATGCTGACGACATTGGTGAGCTTCTCAGTTGCAGTGTGAGCCTGAATGTTAACTTTTGCAACGAAAATCGCCCTACAAAGAGAACATACGATAGATATCCTAGGACTCGAAAAATCACGCAAAACTGAAACGATAGGAAGCTCCAAGGAATGGTGCACAATCAGGTTCGTCAATCATCTGTACCACGACCAATAATACCCCGCCGATATGCGATTGAACATGCAATGCTTACGAGCCGAAAGAAACAAGCATTCTTACAAAGTGCCGTGAATAGGTTGTCCCCTGCGGCAATCTGCAAATCACGATTGCGGGAACTCATGCAGGCACCCTGGTGGTGGAGGCTGAGCTGAGCGGTTGCCGTACGTACGCGTGTGTATTTACGGATGGGGAATTCCTGTCAGAAAAGGGAGAGCCGAATTCCTGAGATGCTGTTGATTTAAAGTTTGAGGATATCTTTTGTTGCGATATATGAACATACAGTGTGCAACAGCAAAGGTCAAGACTTGTAGTGGATGTAAAGGACTCGCTTGTGCTTTCGCGACGACTGCACCTTCCATCTGGCCACCCTTTCCCGTTTGCGCATTCCACAACACCATTTATCCTCATCACCATAACTATCGCAATGATGTTGGCAATAAACGTTTTTGGAAGTGTCGTGGCACTCTTAGGTCCGTATATCAATTTTTCGAGGAGAATTCAATTGATCAACTTTTATCCCCGCATTATGCTAACGTCCCCCCTTTAACAGCCCCACTCGTCTCCTCTCTAGCGGTCTTCGAAGCTCCAGTCACGAACGGGCCAGTTTATAGCGTAGGCATCCCGTCCACCTCTGCGATATCAACATCGCAACAAGGAAGTCTTTACTTCTCCATTACCGCGCCCACAAGTTATCAATGGGTTGGATTGGGAATTGGCGCACGCATGGCGCAAGCTACAATCTTCGTGATGTATGCTGATGGGAATGGAAATATCACACTCAGCGGAAGAGCAGGCAAAGGACATGTGATGCCACAGTTGGATACCACCTTGATGGAGGGGGTTACGCTGCTCTCCGGTAGCGGTATAGTCGACGGGAAAATGATCGCGAATGTCAAGTGTCAGTAATAAAGGGTCGGAATGTAAGTTCTCGAAAGCTGATCAACACACAGGTACTACTTGCAAGTTGTCATCGGATAAGACATCGAACGCGGCCCCTTGGATCGCAGCTTGGAATCAAGGGTCAGCGTTGAATACGGCCAACCTTGGGGCGTCAATCAATCAACATAGTGACGAGTCGTACGCTCAGTTCAATTTTGATCTCAGCAAAGCTGCACTTGCTTCAGATTCCAATCCCTTCGTTGCGGCTGCCGTAAATAATCCTTCGACAACAGACAGTTCTGGAAACAGTCCCACGTCGCTAAGTAATGTCGCATCTGGCCCTACAGCAACTTCCACTCCCGTATCCAATTCAGGCCCTGATACCAGCTCCGCGACGAGCTCGACCATCACAAATGATGGCAGTGCTGAAAAATCCGAGAATTACCAAAAGGCGCACGGGATTATCATGGGACTTGTGGTAACCACTTTCTTGCCCGCGGGCGCAATCTTCGTTCGATTACATGGTCACGCTTGGATCCACGCCGGTATCCAGTTGCTGTCTTTGGTCTGTATGATTGTCGGACTTGGACTTGGTATAGAGCTCGCCAAGCTAGAGGATCTTCTTTTCAATAACACGCATTCCATTTTTGGTGTTGCGGTTGTTGCATTGTTCCTTGTCCAACCACTTCTCGGGCTTGTACATCATTTCATGTTCCGGAAGACTCAATCAAGGAATATGTTCTCGCATATTCATGTATGGTATGGTCGTGCCTTGATGATACTTGCTGTCGTCAATGGAGGGCTTGGCCTGCAGCTCGCCGACAACAGTACAGGTGGTACAATTGCGTATTCGGTCATCGCAGGTGTATTTGGAGCCGGATATATTGCGTCAGTGCTAGTCAAGAGAAAAGGCAAGCCGTTAACGATGGGCAAGTTAGGAAAGGGAGGAGAGCAGTTCTCCTCTCAAGATTCTAGAGATCAGGTAGCGCATTGAGTACGAGGTATCCTTAGTTCTTATTTAATTTTAGGAAGGCAAACGTTTGTTTCCAGTCTAATTACTTGTGCCTTTCTTTCTAATCCCCAAGGACTTTCTGATCAGCTTCGTTTCGGTTTGAAGAAACAATTTATCTCGCGTGAGCCCTCGAATTGAAGAGGCTGTGGAAACGAACAAAATTTGCGTTGTAAGCAGAAGGATAGAGTGAAGCATTTACGTCAGATGGTGGCGAATGTGAATGGCTTTTTGGTTGGCATTAAGAAGATAGAAGTTGATGAAAGAGTGTCATCCTGACACCCATTGTACAGAGGACGATAATTGTAAAGTAGACACGAAGCTTGGCTTGGGAATAGGATCGGAAACGAGATCAGTCCGTGCACATAATTAGCTTTAGCACACCCCACAGTCACGTGTATGGAGGGAAGCACCCCGCGATTAGCGGTGAATGACGGCAGAAAATAAAAAAACCCACAAAACTTTTTTTGTGAAAGAAAGTTTTTGGAACAGTTTTTGCAAGCTAAATACCTAGGTAGATATTTTTTCATTGAAACAGGCAATAAATTAACTTCTAATAGAGATTGTAACTGCAGCTAATGTCTAGTTGTCTCAAACAACGCTGTCTGCAAGATGCTAGACAGACTACTTCGGAGTATGTGAATTGCAGCCAAACTTCATTTCAATGAGTCAAAGCTAAGCCATAGCGGCAATTGACGGTATGACTACGCTCTTCTCCTCTCTACAGTCATAGGAAGTAGTCATATACTTTGACGGACTCACCTGGAGCCAGCATCCACTTGAGGTTATAATGGCTTCGTGGTGGCATTCAATGAAACATTCAGGAGAGAGCATTCGCTCAAGTTCCCTTCAATAATTCCATGCTGTTCAGATACTACTATTGACCACAACGAGATGATATCTCCATCTGCAACCAGCACATGCACTTCTACGGATAGCGTAACAGATTAAACGAATACTAAAATGACATGTAACGGTGGAACTCCTACGTGGAGATCTAGACAAGTACTTGTATGAACGTGTAGCGGTGAAGAGAGGGAAGCGCCAATAAAGATGTCATATCCCCATTGAAACGGGGAGTCGGGGATAAGTACGGCCAATGCGTGTGCATCATTCTGCAAGAGGATCAACGAGGGGTTAACGGGTGGGTATTCGTCTTTGCTCCGTCGACCTCATACAGCAGCCGCTTGCACACTTAGGTCGTTGCGCTGCGGGTGCAGGATCCACATCCACCCAGATTCGAAGCTAAGCGAGAATTGTCACCTCCCAGATTATCTTTTGGCGGAGAACTTCTTCTTTTCTTCCCCTCCAACATCAACCACCACCACACCCCCAAAAGACAACGAAGTCACACTACCAAGCATCAACAGCTTCATTAACCCTTACCACTTCGTCGAGAATCATGCCGCAGGCCATCGCTGAGCTGTGAACGACCACTGCGGGCACGCTCGATCTAGGCGTGCTCGCAGTCCCTTCAGCCCACGAGACAGCATTCAATCAAATCGACCTCAACGAAGTACCAGACACGCATTGTCTACCTCCTGCAAACCGCACGAGGATCATATCGCAATCAGTCTGTTTATTACACAATCATACCGATCGAGTTGCGCTCTTCCACCGCGAGAGTGAGACTCCTTCCGCCGAAGATCCCTCAAGAGAGCCTCCTCCCCCACCTCATACCCACTCCATAGAACCTCGAAACGCTCACGCAAACCTCCTCACAATCTTAATCGAATCTCAAAGCCTCAGAAATCATATTGGCAGATACATACAGTGCTAAGCGTACAACAATCGTCACTTCATAATCCACGTTTGCGGTCCCGTCCTCACCGCCAAATTTTATTTCCAGCACCCCACCACCATACATTGAACTCAATTCACCACAAAACCCCCCAAAATGTCGCGAAACTTGCGATACAAGTCTCCCCAGACTCCCGTGCAGAAGAAGTCCCGCCGAAGCTCTCGTGCGACCGACAATTCGTCGGATGACGATTATGCTGGCGTGGATCTGATATCGGACGACGAAGAGAGCGATCCAGATGTCATACGGGTCGAGGAGCAGGCAATCATCGATTCGGAAGCGGATGACGAAGATGAAGACGATGATGATTTGCAAACTACTCCTCGGCCCCAACTCGACGACGATGCATTAGGATGGGAAGACTACGACCTAACTGCCGCGGGCATCCCCGGCGAAACATTTTTTGAGGAACATATGGCCCGCATGCATGCTCCAGATCTTGCTACAGAGGCTGCCGCATGGAATGCAACCAATAGCACCGTGTCCGAAGATATCGGTACACCAGGTCGCCGTGTCCATTTTGATCTATCTGATAGTGACGATGGCGCTGATTCTGATCAAGATGATTTCTTTCCCGACATATTTCTAGACCAGAATCGTTTAGATCCAAGCTTTCGTCGAACTATTGAGAACGACGATGACGAAGACCGTGCTGATAGTGACGATGGGTCTTGGGATTTTAACAGTGACAATGGCAAGACGCCTACAAAAGCACAGCCCGGAGACGCCGATAGCGACAGCGACGCGTCCAGTGGCTCAAGTGGCTACGAAAGTATGTAGCTAGCTTGAGAGCGTTTTTATATTTGCAAATACTGACATTCATTCCAGGTGATAGTGACGAGGGCTTGACTACTGATGAAGACTTGCCCCCTGAATCAAAATTTGCTCCTGCCAAATCGGTTCTTCGACGTGTTTCCGATGCTGCCGAAGAAGAGGAAGCAGAAGAGATCACTGTCACCCGGCGCGCTCCCCTTTCCGGTCCAAGACTCGCATCGTGGGTCCTCGATCGCAGCAAACCTTTCGCGGTGCTGGATAGCAAGGGCAAAAAGTTGATTATGTTCAAAGCGACAGCCAAGCGGCGAGTCAGCTTCAATGGCACGAGCAACGTGGTTGAATCCCAGCCAGAATCAGATCTCTTCATGGAGGAAAGTTCTCCGATGATCAGCAACTCCGGCAACATCATGCTCAGTGCCATGTATGCGCCATTGGATCATTTCGGTGGAGCCATTGGCCCACCAGAAGCATTCCACCCTTTCACGGACATTGCTGCCGACGGGACCGTCACCCATGACAGTACCTCTTCCTTTGAGGATGATGACTATGCCGACTTGTTAATGGATGGCTACTACAACATCGAAGATTTCATCAGCTTGGGTGGTGATTCATCTGATGAGGGAGAAGGCAACAACGAGAACCAAGACCCCTCTCCATCAAGCGACACGGCTGAACCTTTTTCTACTCCAGGTCGCCCTACGACTGCGACCAGCGAAGATCAACCACAAGCCCACCCCCTCTTGAATCATTTTAACAACAAAGACGTGGTTGGCTCCTTCCGACGCAATCAGACCCGACACCAGCAACTTACTCGCAATGCCGTCTCTACTGATGCACTGGCCTTCGCAGGACCGTACGGTCCTGAGAGTATTCTTCGAGGTATCAAAGGTGGTCGGCTCGAGGCTGCCAACGTGCCCATCACACCAATGCGACGCAAGAAACAGCCGTTGACAATAGGTCCCAGCAGCCCCGCCAGTCCACTTGCCAATGCTACTGCAAATGGAAAAAGGAAGTTCACAGATGATCATTTTGGACACAAGCGATCTCGAAGCGCCATCTGATTGTGGGCGTCAAATCGAAATCTTGTCACAGCTATGATACGAAGATCTTATCCTCAAGGCACGAGAACACACTCAAATATCTCATTGACGAGTGCACAAAACGATGAGGACGGCATTTCACCTCTGGCACAACAGAGTGTGTTATCCCTGGCCTCGGTAGCATGTTACATTGGAAGCTGTTGCTTTGGCTTCGAGTTTTACTGTGTATAAGCTTGACCATATCCAACACTTCACAGTCAACTCCTGCCATGATTTTCTTCCATTTATACATTTCCTTTCTTGATGTACTTTCGAGTGGACAGTATATTTTCTAGCGAGCGTCATTCAGTTTGGCTTTTGATCTACGCTTCGATGCATAAGCTTTTTATTATACTCGACTAGGTGCATGGATAGAGGCAGAAAAAAGTTTACAACTTTTCTGACATGCTAGAGAGGTGGATGTGAAGGCGGTCTGCATTTTGTAAGCTCAAGCGTTTAGGTCTGACTGAGTTGCTCATAGCTCCGGCGTTCGAGGAAGGGATAACCCGCCAGGGTGATATGCCTCGAGTGGAAATGTCTTAACTTTTGTTTAACAATCAAATAACGATTTCAATTCAATGCTTGACTTGTTTACTGAGCTATTATACAAATGTATGATGTGAAGTGAATGAAAAATCTCAGTCTAACTCCTATTCGCATGTGTGTGTTTTACCTTTTTACTCATCTAATCACGTGCGGTTGGGCTGAAAGGGCGAAAACAAACGATTAGAGCCTGAATATGTGACCTTATCTTAACTTCCAGTTGCATAACGCTACCAGTCTGTGGTTCTCTCGTGTGCTAGTTCTGTTGAAAACGAAACCCTCACGAGTAGGAATGGAATCGTTCAAAGAAGAGGACCTCGGTGACAGGCCCGATGACTGGAACGGCGAGCGCGGCTATAAACCGATCGGGGGTCTAAAGGCAAGAGATCTTTATGACACGGATCTGCAAGACACAGATCGAGGACAAGTTGGCAGAAGACGCCACTTCAGTCAAGATGAGCTTCTCGGCGGAGACTGGCTTTTCACCGTGGACAATGATCTTCCACTGGCGCTAGCCAGCAATACCGGGCTTTGGGATCAAATCCGACAGCTTCCCGCTAGTACCAAAATCTGCCCCGAATGGGCCCGCCAGGTTTCGAATTCTTTCTCAACCGCCAAAGAAGAATGTACAAGAATGGGCGGTTGATTTGGATCAGCTAAGAAAAGTTGCTGGTTCTTGTGACCTTTGCAATTTCTTTTTACAATGCTTCGGTCCAGACGGCTTTGACGGTATTGATGAAATAGAGATTCTTAGGGATTGCTCAGTGTTGAAACTTGATGAAAACAGCCAGCCTTTCCTTGTAATTCTTGCAGATCCAGGTGAGTCTATCCTTGAGTCCTGAGCGAAGCTCATTGTACACAAACAGATTCCAAAACACCAAGTTCTAAGACTCAAATTGGTTTACCTATCCTCCCAGCAGCAGGCAGTCAGAATCACTTCAGTATCATGCGTGAATGGCTCCACGCCTGTGATCACACACATCAAAACGTCGGGTGCCATTTGGATCAGACGAGCTTGCTCCCGACTAGAGTGATTGATGTTGGAGGAGATCTGAATTCTGTGCGTCTCTACTGCTCTACATATAACGAAGAAGAAAGCTACGTTGCCTTGTCCCATTACTGGGGCAGTTTTACGGGTGATCAGAGAATATCATTCTGTACGTTCACAAGGAACTTGGCTGATCGTGCCGAACGCATTGATATGTCAACACTCCCAAAGACCTTCCGAGACGCGATACGAGTTACGCGCGAACTTGGACAACGATACATCTGGATTGACTCACTTTGTATAATTCAGGACGATTTAGACGACTGGCGGCGAGAAGCCAGTACAATGGAACGCGTGTACAGTATGGCATATTTCACCATTGCAGCCACATCTGCCGCCGACTCTTCGCAGGGCTTTCTGAACCCGCGAAAACAGAGGGATTTTGTGAAGATTGAGAAGCCTCCGTCACCGCCACCTTCTCCGCCAACCCCCTTCAATCGACGTGATCCATTTGCCGGGATTAGAGAGTCGCTTATTTACAGGCCAAGGTATAAGCTTATACAACCACTGGGGATGGGATTTGGAAAGCCCCACCAAGACAGGCTCCGCAGGAAGTGAAACAGTTTCCGCTGTATATCTGTCAGCACATCGACAGATTTACAGAGGATGTAGAAGAGAGCATACTAAACTCTCGAGGCTGGGTGTTCCAAGAGAGAGCTTTATCTCGGCACATCTTACACTTTTCGTCCACCCAGACATATTGGGAATGCGGTATCGGTGTACACTGCGAAACACTTACGCTCATGTACAAGTATGTATCTCAAAGCCCCCCCCCAAGTGAAACAGCGCTCTACTCTTGCGGTCTTGCTGTTTCCATATTACCATGCTTTTGAAGCTTATCTAACTCACCTGCCAAATCCAGTTCAGAGAGCCACATACTTGGTGACCACCAATTCCCAGCCTCCGCAGACCAGCGAATCCACAGCCAAAAGCTCGATTTCCTACAGTCCATTTCCGCCAAATACATGAAACGGGCATTCACT
Organism: Glarea lozoyensis ATCC 20868; assembly: GCF_000409485.1. Lineage (NCBI taxonomy): Eukaryota > Fungi > Ascomycota > Leotiomycetes > Helotiales > Helotiaceae > Glarea > Glarea lozoyensis. The sequence goes on from NW_007360983.1 coordinate 27,567, forward strand.
CAGCCGAGTGACCGGGCCATTGCATATGCTGGTCTTGAAAAACGACTTGCAAAGGCTTTCACCTCAGCTTCTCACTATGGTATCATTGACAGATTTCTTCACCGCGGTCTGCTCTGGTTGCGCAAGACAGATAGGACACTGACAAGAACAATACCCGGCTATGGTGTTTTTCAGCAGAACATCACTCTATCTTGGTCGTGGTTGGCGTATGAAGGTGATATAGAGCCTTTGTCAATTGGTTTTGAGAGCGTCGCCTGGAGTAAAAGTTTGCATTTCCAAAATGGGAAGGGGCTTCAGTGCGTTGTGAGAGAGTTTGAAAATTGTGATATTGTACGTGAGGGAGATGAATATGCAGTTTTTAGTAATGATTGCAACGAGGAGGAAAGTGAGGGCTCTAATGGTACAGAGAGTGATAGCGAGGTTAGTGATGATGATTCGTATAAGCCCGCTCCCCACCGCAGTTGGCTCCGATTTGATGTGGATGCCTCTGATATCGGGTTGCTCAAGTGTGTGGTCGTTGGCAGGAAAGTTGACTCCCATATGAGTGGGTTTCAAGAGGACTGCTATATTATCGTCTTAAAGCGAAATGGCTGTGACAGAATGTTTGCGAAGGTAGGAGCTGGATGTGTTCACTCCAAATTCATTTCTTGGGATGAACCAGGCACCCCGGCAAGCATTATTTGAAAGCTTGACACATCAATAGCTTTTCCACAGAATGCAGTGAACTGTTCTTATCACTGCTCGTTAACTCATACCAATATCTCATCTTGTTTTTAAGGTTATCATTTAAGCGAAATTGCTTTAGCGAAGCCCCCTACTATACTGACCTCAAAGGGCGACAGTCTCGCAACTAATGTAACCTCTTCGGGTGCAAATAGTCCGCATTTGCCTTTCATAATGAGTTATTATTACCGAACGCATTTTCATTCCATGGAAAAAAAAGTTTCATCTTGTTAAAAAAACGTTGTAACTTTAATTAACTCTAGTCAACTAGTCTATTTTGCACAACGCTCGCTTCTTGTTGACCCGCGCAAGTATTCCCATGACCACATTTGCGAAGCCTTCAATACATTCTAATCTTTTAAGCGGTCATTAACGTTAAACCCTATGAGGAGATATATAAGCTCGATTAAATTGAAAGCGAAAGGCCCGATTGGCTCAGACCTAGGAGACCGATGTAATTCTCCCCTTCTATCTTTCATCAACTCTACATCTTGTCAAAACTAGTACCTATTACACGCAGTTTTCATCAAACAGATTCTCTAACAGGCCAATCCGAATCCTCCAAACATGAAATTCACAAGCGTTATCTTGTCGCTGGTCGGCTTTTCGGCTGTTACCACCGCAACTCCCTTACATCAACTGACTCCAAAAGACTTGCCATATCCTCTCAGTTCATCTCCTCTCGAAGGTCCCGTCGGCTCATTGGAGGAATGGAACAAGTCTCAGCAGAAGCGCGCTTCGACCACTGTTGAAAAGCGTAACAAGGTGGTATGTACACAACCAGCTAGTAATAAAGATAATCTACTAAGTCGATCCCAGATCCCGCAGCTCTGTCTCCAAAACATCGGACAGAAATGGGATTTTGCCAATCACTTCTGCGCCAGACTCGCTCATGACGATCTCCTCCGCAATCCAAATGGTGTAGCTCACGTTGATGCGAGGAGCTGCCAGAAAATTGCATGTTTTGGTAATCCTGGCGTCGGTATCTTTCTGTGCAATGATGTAAGAAATTCGAATCCCCTTTTTGATGCCATACTAATTTGTCTTCGAGAACGCTTACGCCATCGCACCACGCATTGGATATCTCGCCGAATATGCAGACACGATTATTGAGAAGTGCAATTGGCACGAGAAGAAACATAATGTCGATCTTACGTCCGGCCAGATGTTTGATAGGGATAATTATAATGTGGTGGTTCGTGGAGGGGAAAAATGTGAGGGGTTTTTCGATACTATTCCCTGCCCTAATAACGTTGATTATGGTCAATAAGCTGTCTTTTATGGGTCGTCACCAGAATGATGGTTACAGATCTATAATTGGGGTTGCTGCACTAGCTATAGCTTTGAATAACAACTTCATCTGATAATTGACATGATTAATACAGTATTTCGATGAAGTTATATGGTCCTCGAGTATTCAAAAATGACTACAATACAAAAAATTGATAACCCGTTCATATTAAATAGTTCTAAGACTTAAAATCTACTACATGAGAAATCCCAAAAGAGTAAAGAACAGAATCTCCATAGGCTGATACACTTCAGACCTCCCTTGTGCACCTTGATTCCGATGAGTGGCTGCGGCACTTTCCATCGATACGGTCATTGGTCGGTCTAGCGTGGAAAACAGGATGGTCATGCTTCCGGTAGTCTCTGACGATGGAGTCGTGGAGGAAGAGTGTTCTTGGATGGGTGCTGACGTTGTGCTTGGCACCAGGGTTGTGAAGGATGGTAGTCCCTTACTTGTCGTCTCTGGAATAAATGTCGACGAGATTGTGTATGACGAAGTACTTGTGGGGGTATGCATCGAGGTGGTCATGGTGTCGCCGTTGAACGTTTGATGTGCGATGAGCCAATTGTCCTGGCTGGTCGATGTTCCCTCTTTCGCGGGTAAGTCCAACGTTGTAGAAGCCGGTAGCTCTGCAGAGCCAGCTGGGTTTGAAGGCGAAGTGGCCGCTGATGTAGACTCAACAGAGGTTCCAAAGTGTTCTCCTTCGACCTGTTCGGTCTCGGTGACTTTGGAGTCTTCTGCTTTCGCAGGGTCGGCGTGTTCACCATCTGCCGCTTCCTTCGTTTCTTGTTCCTCAATTACAGCTTTTCTAGCAGTTTCCTCCTCGGCTTTCTTCCTCTCTTGCTCCTCCGTTGCAGCCTTTCTAGCGGTTTCTTCCTCGGCTTTCTGTTTTTCTTCGCCCGCAGCCTTTCTGGCAGTCGCCTCCTCGGCTTTCTTCCTCTTTTCCTCCGCGGCTTTTCTAGCATTTTCCTCCTCAGCCTTCTTTCTCTCTTGTTCCTTTGCTTCTTCCTCCTTTTTCTTAGACGCCGACTGTTCGCTGTCGGCTTCCATTCCAAGAATAGGAGCAGGTTGTGGGCCGGGACTGACCGAGGATATGCCTTGAGCTGGAGGTTGCTCCGTGCTAGAGCTAGGATTGCCAGATGCGACGTCCTGAGATGGAGCCGGGGGTATGCTAGACGTAGGGCTGACAGATTCGACACTGTTCGACGTTTGAATATCGCTGGCCGATTGCTTGACCTCTGGGTTATGATCCATGGCGAAGTCTGTAGATCCGGGTGGAAAAAGTTCCCTTGTCGCGTTAGTTTACCTTACGATAGCTAGGAATGGCACTTACCACGTAACAGGGACACGGCCGAGATCTAGATCACCAATGAGGGATTGGAAAAGAGCAATAGAGAGGTCGATGTTGCCTTCGGGATTTGCTTTAGGGAGTGTATCTACAACCTTTGCACACTCTCTTTTACCCTGGTAGTTGATGCAGGCCATGCCACCACAGTGGCCTTTCATGAATTTTTCTGGGGCAGCCGCAACGAGATCAGATTCCTTGGTCCGTTAGCCAAACTTATCAGAGCATCTGGCTGGAAAATAAGTTACCAAATGTATCTCCCCACATGAGCCATATGCGCCCGACTGGTTATACCAACTAGCCATGCCAGTTGAGATTATGCCCGCAAAAGCGACCTTGGGCAATTGACATGCCAGGATCGCTACGAATACTTTTTTGAGGCACCCCATTGTGAGATTTAGGATTAATGAAGTCAAAGAAATTGTAAGTAGCTCGAGCAAGGAGAGCAGATGAGTTAATCAAAGAATGAGATTGGCGGAAGATAAAGGTTGAAGAGACAATTTCGAGCCTACAGGAGGCAGCGAGTGTGTGATATATAGGATATTGATCATAGGCCATTTGAGGGTTGACGTAAGAATCCAATTCTTCATAACTAAATCATGAGCTAAAACGGCTGGTGACTACCTCGAAGAGGTATGGGTCTTTTGAGCAGTCAGAATTTGCAACATATTGCGCATGTTCTCTTCCCAGACTAAGAACACGGTGTTTTGAAAATTTGAGGTACTAAAAGTTTTAGACGACGCCGTTTCGAAGTAGCAGACCAAAAGGGTTTGCAAAACTTCGTTAGTGACGTCGTAATAGGAATCCACAACTTGGATTCCCATACTTTTGTGAAAACACTGAGAAGTGGACTATTCCGCAATGTAAGCTGTGGTTAAGCATTCAAACTTCAAAATCTGACTAGATAAAACCAGCGCAACATAAACTGTCAGATCGACATAGGAACAACAGGGTCTGCAATCCATGACAACCTCAACGAGCCTGTTGGGCCGAGTGGACACCTCGTTCTTATTGGATGCAACATTTTGCAAAGAGTGTACACAGTCCATATGGCGCAAGACAGCGCAAAGAGCCATAGCGAAAGGCACGCCACGAAAATTGTGTGAGATGAAGCTATTCCCAAGAGTGACGTTGGTGAGGTAGCACAGACCATTGGTGATTTAGACGTCACATGCAAACTTCTGATTCTATAGGGCTTTTGAAGCCTCAGGCACGCTTAGGTGAACATCAGATCCCCGATTTCTGCCCACGTGATCTCTCTTGGGTCAGCCGCTGGTAGGCGACTGCCCCGATGGCTGGAGCCTGTCACAGAATCCGGATCCTCCTTGTTTTCTCCTTTCCTCCTCTTACACCTCCGGGTTCCTACGAACAATCACCACCATCTTACAATCACGCCAGCAAATGCATATCGAATTAAACACAGATTATTCTCTTCTCTTTGACGGCCAAAGCCAGATGCGCACCGCGAAGAATCATCAAAAGCTGCACCGAAACTACCGTTCGCAGATTCGAGCGGATGCGGAACGACGTCGAGGCGCGCCATGAATACCCTCAACCCACCACCAGCAATCCCTTCGCCAGCCATGACGAACGTCGTGAGGGGCTTCCACACACCAGCAACTGGATCTGCGGACGAAGATTCGGATTATGGAGCGCAAACCCCTTCTCGTCGCCATAGACTTCAGGATGTAGTTAGCGCCAACAGCAGCCCTATGATGCGGTCCTCGTCAGGCCAAGGTGTCAGCGGCATCAGCAGAATGCGATTGACGCTGGAAACTTTGCAATTGGAGAATGATTCGCGCAGCAACTCCATGGTCCGGAGCAGAAGCAAGATGCGCCAGCCCCAGCCTCAAAGCAGCACAGGCACGACGTCCGACGGGTTCAGCGACGACGAGGCATCTGATATTACCAGTTATGATATCCCCTTAGAAAACGATTTTGTAAGCGAGAGTCTGCGCGAAAAGCCAATGCTTGGTGCGGTCGAGGGTGGACTGGTTCAAGATACAATTGCACGAAAGATGCAGGCAGACGACTTTGAGCCTTTGCGATGTCTCGGCAAAGGTACATTTGGAACCGTCTTGTTAGTGAAGCAGCGGACGACTGGACGACTTTATGCGCAGAAACAATTCAAGAAGGCAACATTGACAGTTCACAAGAGGTTGGTGGAGCAGACCAAAACCGAGCGATCGATCCTGGAGTCCGTCAATCGCCATCCCTTTGTGGTGAAGCTCTTCTATGCATTTCAAGATCACGAAAAGCTATATCTCATCCTTGAATACGCGCAAGGAGGCGAATTGTTCACACACCTTGCCCAGGAGCGTATGTTTTCCGAGGAAGTCGCTTCCTTCTATATGGCTGAAATGGTTCTTGCGCTGGAGCATCTTCATCGTAATCTCGGAGTTGTCTACCGCGACTTGAAGCCTGAGAACTGTCTTCTCGATACCGAAGGTCACCTTCTTTTGACTGATTTCGGTCTCTCGAAAGTGGCTGTTGACGAAAACGACAAGTGCAATAGCGTTCTTGGTACGGTGGAGTACATGGCTCCAGAGGTCATTCAGGGTCACAAGTACGGTATGGCAGTTGACTGGTGGTCTTTTGGCGCTCTGGGTTTCGACCTCCTAAGCGGCGCACCCCCCTTTCAAGGGCCGAATCATGCAAAGACGCAGGAGAAGATCATCAAATCAAAAGTGGTTATGCCATACTTTTTTAGCACGGATGCCAAAGATCTCCTTACTCGCCTGTTGAGAAAGGAACCAACAAAGCGCCTTGGATCAAATATGCCTAAGGACCTTGGGCTTATCAAGAAGCATCGATTCTTCCGGAAGATTGATTGGAAGGCGCTTGCTCGCCGTGAAGTTGAGGCTCCGATTCAACCTTTCATAACCGATCCTGAACTGGCCGAGAATTTCTCCAACGATTTTACCGACCTTGCCCTGTCACCTGTGTTGACAAGTACGAGGCCACCGTGGAGCTCAGCCACAGCAGGTGGAAGTGAGAACCCTTTTGGTGGGTTTAGCTATGTAGCGAGTCAGAGTCTGTTAGATTCCAATGGGTTTCCCGGTATGCTGGCGGAGGGAACACCAACACCAACAGTTGCGGTTTAGAGATATCATATACACAATTCGGCGAAAGGCTGGTAAAAGTCCATGAATAAATGCGACACTTATGGGATACATTCGGATACACGGGATTGGCGCGCATAGGAGTAGAACGTGTGTGAGAATTGGGTTATTATTCATTCTGGTTCCGACTACTGGTATAGATTAGGATAATGGACTTAGATGGAGAGAGAGTTTCTGGTAGACTAGGCGTCCAAATATGCGTAATTAACAACTATGTTTTTGTCATTCTTCAAATCTTCAGTCTCAAGCGTTGATTCTCCAGCAGTGTATTGAGTACATAGAGGAGAGCAGAGAATCGACCTATACTTGTAATACAATCCAACATACTCAAATTGCGCATGAGTGGTTTTAGTTCATGTAAGGAGCGCTTGCCAAGTAGTCTTGTGGCTAATCCAAAGCCTAGTTGTTATTCCGTCACTATACTTTCCTAGCTCATCCTTAGGTTCGAACTTGAAACAGACGACAAGTTACTCTTGCCACACCTTGGTTAGTAGACTTGATAAATCTAGAGTTGTTTCTTCCTTTCAATACGGCCCGTATAGGATGAAATGGGGGTCAAACTCCTCAGACTGCTTCCCAAGCCTTGTCACACGCAGAGCTTGCGCCCGATCTTCTTCCACCCAACTTTTAATCTCTTTTGCCTTCTCATCGCCCATCAACCACCCTTCGGTGAAGCCCTCCACTATCTTGCGTACTTCCGGCGGCAAACTTCGTGCTCCTAGGCTGGCATCTTTTCCGAAGAACGTCTGATCAAGTGCTACTTCTGCCCACCAGTCGTGCTGCTGCGGGGGCACGTTTGCTGTCGAGCAGATGCGGTAGTTTGGGTCAACAAGATAGATGATTAACATTCCGAAGGTGCCAGGCTGTGTTTCGTCGACGAGAGCGAGGCCATCGAGGCGATGTTGGAGCGTGTTGGGCCAGGTCAGTAACCGATTTACTGGGAGACTGACCGAACCAAGCGTCTGCAGTGGAGGTGTATGATACACCCACTCCCAGGTACTTGCATACGGTTGCTCAGGGTTGTAGCGAGCTTTGGTTTCCTCGGTTTGGGTAAAACCGAAGACGCGGCGATGCGTGTCCCAAGCGTCATTGTCGTAAAACTCGTTCCCGGATTCCCCAAAATGACACTCCTCACAGGACATAGAGGTAGGCTGGTGGAAAGAAAGCCTAGGAGTGGTGACGTTAGTCACAGAGTATACATAAGCAGCGGTAGACACGATGTGCTCGTTCCGCTGGGCTTCCAACGTCAGGTCGTCTGTAAAGGTAGGCTCGGCAGCAGTGAGATTTATCTCCCGTATACGAACGATTATTTGAAGACCTTTTTTGTGGAAAATGTCCTGGAGATCTACAATCTGAATGCCGTTGTCAGGATCTGGGTCCTTTGAGGGCATCCTCCGATTACGTTTGTAATTTGGGCTTCCTACAATGACTTGGCCATTTCTGCCTTCTCTCCAAGCCTCGTAGGAGAAAGCTGTTCCAGGCTCCGGGTCAGATAGACTCGTAATGATATCCCGTTTCTTTTCTAGTAATGGTATGAGGCTAAAGAATTTTTCGGAAGTAGTCAATGATTCTGCCCACGTTTGAAAAGTCATGGATCTGATATTTGTGATCCGGTCAAGTGCCCACTCCGGTAGCAGCCGGTTTATATTCTCGTTATCGTAAGACGGATTCCGTGCTAGGAAATGGTAGATTCGCCAAAGACAGCTGTCAGATTCTTCACCTAGCTGTATATCTCCGGCGGTTCCTGCTTCCCATAAATCTCGCATATCCTGGGAGACAGTATCGAGCCAAGGGGGATTTGCTGTATATACGTGACCATAAGTTCTGATCCGAATCGGAGCTACACCTACACTGCCATCTGTTGGGAGTCCATTCCCTTTGAACAAACAGCTTTCCCACATTCGAATTGCTGGAGCTATTATTCTCTCGATGAGCCTGTAGAGTGATTTGTTGTGCATCGGATGCAAATTGTTTATATAAGATGTAATGCGCAGAGGGTCCTCCGCATTAGACGTGTATTTGGTTTCGCAAGGTAGCCATTGAAACTGGGAAGAATACTTATAAGAATTGGCGTCACTCTTTTTACCCCAAAGATGCCAAGGTGGGTGTGACGTTGCTTCTTCTTCCGACACTGTTGGCTCTGGTTGTATTAGTGCTGTATTCGTATCAGGAGAGAAGCATGTCTCAACACAGTTCTCGAGTGCTACTTGCTGCCCACCGGCAAAGTATTCCGTCCTTCCATAAACCAATGGATACATCGATGGGTCCACAAGGTCAGATATTCTGTCCACTTGAGCGGTTTGGCCTTTGATTCCAGACCGTAATTGCGCTACTGTAACTTTGAACCCTTCTGCTGTATCGGTAGAAACTAGGCCATCTGATTTGCAAACGCATGAGCCGGCATCCAATACTCGTAAGAATTGTTTGTCATGAAAAGCTACTGCCTTGTCTTTGAGTTCGGCCAAACACCATTCCCAAGTCTTCTCGCTCACCAGAGGCATCGCAGGGCCAGTCTTCTCTCCCCATTCAGTCATTCTGTGCTCGTCTATAGTGAAGTCAAGGGCCGAGAAACTCGCATCATGCCGCCACTCTTCGACCTTTTCGACATCGAAAATGTTGAGATGCCAATCTTTCGTATCCGTGACATGGTTCATGATTGACAGCATAGCCAACTCACGAGCCGTCAACCGCGGGGTTTGCTCCCAGCCTGCTGCGCCATCATTGAAACCTTCTACGAGGTCAATTTCATGATAAACTGGAAGGTCACCAAATCCTGGGCATTTCAGCGGTGCTCCAGCGCCATTGTTCATCTCGGAAATATGCCTAAAACCGAATTTCTTTAGCTCGTTTTCGTTTGAGCACATTGATTACCTTATATGCAGCTTGTGATGAGATCCAAAGGAGGAAGACCGACGAAGCTGGTCATTTCACAGGAACTCCACGTGATACCAACAACAGACAAACTGCAGGGCTGTCATCAAAAAATAAGCTATATTCATAATTCATAATTATTGCGACAAAATCTGAAAATCTGAAAACCCCAGAAACATCGCGAGATAGACAATAACGACTTTTGGGACTACTGACTACGGAACATCGACGCTTCTAGGAGGTTAGACCTTAATTGCTTCTTAAACAGATAACTAGCGAATTGCGTATATGTAGTTCTATTATACCCAGAACGTTGTAGAAGAAAGGGCGAAAGCTGGACGCGCTATAGTGATTACTGTGATTAACCTTATCGTTGTACCCGCGACGTTGATAGGCGCACGACACGCCAGGCCACGCGAACGTCTCCTCCATTTACATCGTCATTGATTCCATATCAGTGTCAATATCAACAACTCTATCGGTGAAATTGTCCATTTTACCAGAAACTACCCCGTGATCAAGATGGTAAGTGATAGATGACTTATGGGATCAAGCTAATTTGCAAAAGACCATGATCACGACCACCAAGCCAGCGGATGTGGAAATTCTCATCCTCGGCGCTGGTTGGACCTCGACTTTTCTCATTCCTCTTCTCAAGAAACAAAACATCTCGTTTGGTGCCACCTCAACGACCGGTCGAGATGGTACTTTCAAGTTCAAGTTTGAGCACGATGAATGCGATGAAGCCAAGAAACAGTATCGAGACCTTCCAGCTGCGAAGACAGTCCTGATTACTTTCCCATTGAAAGGCAAGGGTGAGAGTTCACATCTTGTGAAGTCATATTCACAGGCGCACGGTGGAGAAGAATCGAAATTTCAATTCATTCAACTTGGTAGCACAGGAATTTTCACTATTCCTGGTCAGGATACTTGGGTCACGAGACACTCAAAGGTAATTGTTCCCTTTGAACAAGTGAATTTTTGCTGAACTCTTAAAGTACGATACTTCAAATGCACGGGCAATTGCGGAAGATGAATTGATCTCACTGGGAGGTTGTGTACTGAACCTATCTGGTCTCTGGGGTGGTGCAAGACAACCGAAACATTGGCTAGACCGAGTTGCCGACACCAAAGAAAAGCTTGCTAGCAAACAGTCACTTCATATGGTTCATGGTCTTGATGTCGCAAGATCGATTATTGCAGTTCATGAAAGGTTTGGGAAAGCCGCTGGACAGCGATGGGTATGACAGAAACTCCCGGGAGCTATTTCCCAAGTTCTCACGCTAATATTTTCAGATGCTTACCGATCTTATTGTTTACGACTGGTGGGCTTTGATTCTTGGGTTTGCTGGAGAGTTGCAAGAAGAGGATCCAACCAGTAATCGCGAACACACGCAGATCAAGTGGGTCGGCGAAGTGATGGTCGAGCAGAATGTCAAAGCCCTCCCGCGCTCTATGGAACAACTTGGTAGATGTTACGATACACGAGAGTTCTGGACGACTTTTGAGCTCATGCCCATTCGCGCAAGAATATAGAAATTCGGAAGTTCTCTCAGAGCTTGACTTAAATCCTGATAGTTTTTCTACTCACATGCCTCATTCCAACATCGATTTTGAACTCGTATCCTGGGGGTCCTAGGTGCAGTCATCATTCGTCTCTATGGATCGCCGCAATCGTGTTTTCGGTAGTATGTCTACTTGAGCTGTACGGCAAGTTCCCACAAACTTTTGTTTCGCTACGATTGATTGAAGTGAAAAGCACAATAAAAAAGTAAAATAGAAAAAGCGACTCATTTATTGTTCAAGTTCTTGACCTCATTAATGTCAGAACTACGGAATATTGTCAGGAGTTTTGATGTTTCAATAAGAAGGGAAAAAAAGTTCGTTTGTCATGCTGACTAATTTCAGGTTCGCGGTATAGCTAGTGTCAGATTAAGCATATTGTGCTAAGACTTCAGATGGTTTTTGTGAAACATTGCCATTCAATTCTGGAAAGATTTACAGTTGATGTTGGATAGGTGGAAGATTGTCTGTCTGTTAAGCGATGTGGGGACTTATTAACATTGTTTTATCATGATTCGTTAGAAGCGATGTTAGCCAACATTTCCTGCAGCTTGCAGCCGCCCGGATAGAAGTAGCAACAACGAAAACGTAAAACGAGTGTTGGAACTGGGGCTTATCAGAGAAAACTCGAAGTGTCTACACCACGCTAGTGAGTCGCCCAAACTTCCCCAAGCAGCTTCGTGTACCGTCTTGCTTAATATAATACTGATGGCATCCAGTCTAATCTTTTCTTAATCGATCCCGCAGTCTGCTTCTCGTGGAAGAAAAGGTCCTAAACATGTCTTCTTCAGCTGGACTCAATCACAGCCCTTTGACGGCGGATGCATACAACTCTTTACCTCATATCGACAATGTCAAGGAACTTTCAAACCGACAAATGCATGCGAGGGACAAGTTACTTCATCTGATCAATTCCCATGGACTCGTAAACGTCTTTTCTATCCATTTGATCCACAAGCATTTCAATGTCGCAGAAGGACGAGTCATGGTCTATGAAACTGTCAAAGGGACCAAACATCCTGACTTCCAGATGTGCAGTCCAAGAATTCCATCAGAGTGCCAAAATCTCAAGGGCTTGTTTTTTCGAGTCAGTGATGGAGGACAACTAGCGGCTTATGAATATACGACCGATCCTGTCGTAGACGTGTCTGCTTGTGGTACATTTTTCGGGGATATCTCTACACTCATGATGGCTTTGGGAGTCCAAGACTTATTTGCGCTCACACTGAAGCGAGTGGAGCCCGCGGCCAATCTGCTCGAGTTTGAAATATCAGATTTGACCTCAACAATCCTAATCCCGGACCTCTCAGGGAATCAAGATGGTGGAAACAGTCGGCCCACGGATTGGAGCTTTATAAGTCCAGAAGTTCGCAATGACGAGATCGATAATCAAATTCTTGTCACGAAAAACCGTCAGGATGAAGAACTTTTCTGCATCGCGGGGACTTATGTGGCCGGGCAGGATAGTACACACCCAGTTGCCGCAGGGACTGTTCGTTGCACGGTAACTAGGAGTGGCTACCACCACGAAGTCATAACGAAGGGGAACGGCAAAATTTTCATAAATGGACAACTAATCGAAAAGGAGAGTGCTATATGTGAGATTATTACTCATGCCCAGCGACTTATCTCTCCCAACCCTGGTGTCGCCGTAGCGGCATAAAACAATTCACAAATTGCGAAGGCCAAAACCTGAAGTGTCAAAATTGACAAACATTCTTTTCCTCTCATTGCTCGTATGCCTGTTACTTTCGTTACGCTAGGAAAAAGACATCTTGGCTGTGTTGGTCGTGTTGCTACGGGCGTGTCATTTGGACACCATGGGATTAAGACAGTGACAAGGTTGCATCATTTAGATGCCACGCTTGTTAATAGTTTTGGGCTATCCTCCACGATCTCTGCCGCAACGTTCGAATAGAAAGTTATTCCACAAACAATTCCCACTTAGATCTTTATCCCAACGCTACGAGTCCGTATAGCTGAACATCGATTTTCATGCGCCAGAAAACGCACTAGAATCATGTAGAGTCGTTTGTCCTCATGTCCTTATGCGAGATTAAGAGTCTTCTGACCAGCAGATCCAAAGGTCCTGTACGATCCATGGTAACAACCAATCCCAACTCTTCTGTAAAGCTGAACATCCGAATCTCCTTCGGTTTTCTGCAATATCAGAAATGTTTCACTAATCTTCATACTGCTCAGCAATGCCATGGACCGCAATAAGACACATGTATAGTCTGCGAAAGATGCATAACTCTTGGCGTCAATGTCGAATTGTGCATCGTAAAATGAACGTCCGACGCTGTTTTCAGGGCAGTTCTGCTCACCAAAGACTTCCAAAATAAGAGGTGATCGAATCGGGCTTTTTGGTTTTATTCTGAGTGTCATTTCTCGTGCCGGCCCACGAATGGCAAGACGAGTGGAGGCAATTGCAGAACTGAAAGGCGCAGCTGACCACACAACTTCCCAGTCAACAAGAGCAACATGATCACGAACATCTGCTCTGAGCTTAGGAGTATTTTTCTCCCAGTTCCAGAAGTCGAACCTCACCATATTTCGACAGGACAACCATGTCCAGGAAGGAAGGCCAAGAAAGGGGCTTTCGTCCGTGACGCTATCGGCTTTCATTCGCATCCACATCAGATCTTGGTGAAATGAACCGCACCACAAACCGAGAATCGGCTGGTCCCCTGTCATGGATTGATACTCATCGAGTATACCTAATAGTGCTGGTAATCTATCGCTTGCGACAGTGAACTTCCTTCGCGAATAACTAGTCATCCAATTCCACCAGACCATATGATGATCATCTGCACGTCTTTGCGTGTGCAATACCTGTTCAGGTTCTAATACAAGACCAGTCTCTGTTCTGTAACTATTCTTACAGTGCCAAGATAACTCCGTTTGTGCAAAATGGGCTATACGTGGAGAAAGGAGCATTTCTTGAAGTACCCATCCTCTTTGGTTGAGAGCGGAGTCCTGGATCGATGTCCGAAAGTCATGCGGTAAAACTCGAACTGTTCTCTGCTCTCCATCGCTTGATAGGGTGCGAAAGAAGGGTTCCTTGAAAGGAGGCTGATGAACCGTTTCCGAGGTGGTGAGTGCCTTTTCGTCATGCAGGTGCACATTAAGAAAGCCTTCAGAAGAGTCAATGGCGTCTGTTGCCGCGATAGTCAGCGAGCTTCCAGCATATGTGTTCTTCATGTTAGATGCTTCGATGTTCCACTCTAGTTCGTCATCCTGCACAATACACAACGAGTCAATCCATAAGTACCTAAGTCCGAGCATCCTGGTGGTCAGTATTGCGTCCTGTAAAGTTGAGGGAATAGAATCCATCGGAATTCCTTGATGTAAGGAGTTGATGCTTTCCTTTGTTGCTCCGAATTTGGATTGTCCCCAACAGTAACTTAGTGTCGCATATTTTGGACTCGGTTTTGATAGCTCCTGGCACATGACCAGTCTTGGAACGGCCGGTTCAACGTTAATCAAGCGTTTAGGGAGTTGCTGCGATCGGGGTTTACAAGTCTCATGACATCTTTCGCACGTTTCCAGCCAGTTCTTGACGATAGACATCTTCTCAGGAACCGATGTTTTTGACCTTTTCCAAATGGGTAAGTCAGCTGCGAGGGCTGTAAGATTAAGTTAGTTCTCACCTAAAGACTTTTGAATGGCTAGAAACTGACTCACAATTCATGCTACAACTGGCAATGGTAAAGCATCGTGACCATGATCTGGTTGCCATGTCCTGGCTGATGAGCATGCTGACCAAATCCCAAGAGAGTCCGGATATCGGCTCCTGAGAGCCATCGATTTGTGTCGATGTCAGTTCGATACGTAGAGAGTTGGGAGAGCTTTCATCATCATTTACAAAAGCCATGGCTACCCCTTCAGCTTGACAGAAGTCCCAGATAAACGCACATAGCACGCATGTGAAACTAGAATCTCGGAGCTGTTCCAGGATGGGGTAGTGCTCCCGGTCTGGTGTAAGCTGTTGCGCAGGATGGATTAGTTGACTACAATAGCTGCAAATGTTTTCAAGTTCTGCCTCCATGGCGATGATAATTCTGGAGATTGCGGATGGTTATGAAGAAACACGTGGAGATATTGTAAATCATGTTGGTTCAGTATCTGCCTGCGTCAAGGTTTTCGGATGCCTACAGAATTCTTGCTCATATTTACAGGGGTAGTTTTAGGGCAAAGTCCCGGCTGGTTCAGCCTGGCTGCCAGGCACCATCAACTAACGTCCTGCTGAAAAATCATCATGAACCATCAGTGGTCGTCGTATCAAACAACTATTTCATTGTTTATTCAAGTCAGGATGAGCACACTCATTACTAGGATTGGAATAGATCAGACAACATGAGAAGAGGGAGGAATGGAGCTTCCAAGCGAATTTTAATTAATTGTTCTATTCCACCAAAGTAAAAGCTAACAATTTACAATGAGTTGCTATGGAGAACAACTAGTGGTGTATAGGGCAGCTGAAGGCTTGGTTCTCGCAATGCCAGGCACTTTCTCCAGAATTTTCTAATAGTTTCAGTTCGAATAAGGTGGATCCAACCCTCTCAAAGAAGGTAATCGATATGAAAGAAATTTGGGCAGAGCTCTGAGCGTTACCGGGTTGCAGTTTCCAATCTGGCCAGCATCCACATGAAATGTATCCAGCAACGTTCCAAGCCACACAGCCATTTGTATCGCTTCCAGATTTGCGCCTAGAATATCGCGAACATCGGGTGTGAGTCCTTTGAAAACTTCGTCCCAAAACCCTCTCTCAGCATCCTCGAACTTCTCAGGCATCTCAAATTCGCCATCGCGGTACTCTCCTGCAAGTGTATGGATGCGCGCAAACCCCATCCCGAACGGCAATGGTTGTGACAACTCCCAGTCAACGATTCCCGAGACTTGGTGATTTTCGTCGACAAGAATGTTGAGTTGGCTGAGTGAGAAGTGGGATACGAATAGTGGTAATACTTTCAGCGTATCCAGCTTGCGAAGAAATTCCTTCGAGACATCTCTGAAGGGCCGCACTGCGCTGTTTTCGGAAGCTACAAGCATTTCAAGATGAGGGCGAATGTCCCTTTCAACCATTTCCGTACTCTCTCCTTCAATATAGCCCTGTGAGAAGATTCGACCCAAAGATTTGTTGATTGAAACATTAGCATCTGCCATCGTTGGACCTCCAATAGCGTTCAACCACACCCTGCCAGGCATTTTGGTCATACAAAAAGTCCAAATCTTTTCCTTTTCAAGATCCTTGTCGCTCAATAATTCAATTTCCGGGACAACATCTCCCAGCGTCTTCCTGGCCAACTTGAATGGAGCAAGATCTAAAGGTTCAGGTCGGAACTGGATGACAACCTCCATTTTGTCCTGCAAGGTCACAATGAAAGTCCTACTGTAAAAACCTTGGACTTCAACTCCCTCTGATTTTTCGACACCCAAGTTGTAATGAGCTTCTGCAAGTTCTCTGGCTTTTTCCAACTGCTTCGCTTCCGTACCTAAGCACATTGGCATATCTGCGTTGCTTTCGATAGTGATCACCATATTGAATCGAAGAGGTGAAGAGGAATTGTTGTTTGGTATATATACTTCTAGGAAGGTATATTAGTCTCGCAATAATTCCAATTGTGGTGTTGAGAAGCTGTTGTACTTTTTACCACTGACTGATCGATGAGACAATATTTATACAAGGTCATTTATTTCGTATCGTAAGGCAGATTTGTTGGAAGGCTTTCTTCTATTGTGTAACAAATTTGAAATCTCTCTCATGCATCTTGCACTCGGTGAACAAGGCAGCGATGTGCATAGCTCACCCATACCTAATGGAGCTCGAGGCAGTGCAATACCGAGTTGAGGAGCCCCACAGCAAAGAACTTTCCAACACAATAGAATTTCAACCAACCAATAAATTTTGGAAATTGTTTTCCCTCGAATAAATAATAGTATTGATCCGGGTTTCTCAAGATCGAACCAAACACACTTTGTTTGGTCTCTCGGCTAGAGTGAAGTCAGCGCCTACTCTTAATTCAATCGTGGCAACCAATAAATCCCAACGCCATTGGGAAATTCTCATGGACATCGTTCAAACATACGGATATTTCTTCTGTCGGCCATTTATTATTTTACGACATTTGAGCCTTTCTGATCGTATTTTTTCCTCTCAGACTTCATGTAAAGGTGCTGTGAGCTTTATTGCGTAAGTTTTTGCATATTCAAACATATATTATTAGCGGTTCATGATGGCTTGAGATAGATCAAAAGCCGACCAGAGAACTTTAATTAACCAAGATTTTTTGGCGAGTTTTACAAATACTCTGAAGAATAAATTAAGAAAAGACAAGGACTAAAGTTGAAGAAGTCAGTGGCGGGGATATGTTTAAACTGTCGATGTCTATTTCAATTGTTTGGACACGACGATCACATTATAATCATTTACCTAGATAGTAAATTTCAGACTATCACATATTAATGACAGGCCCGCCTGCTGGTGAACACAACGTACGAATCAAGTTTTACTTTACAATCATTAACGTGGTATCGACGTTTACTTCGGGCAAACCAGAATGCCCAGACTGTAATATACCTGTCCTTAACTGGCGAGAATCGGTATAGAGATGATGCCTAACACGTTTGGTAAAGAAATTTACTTTCGTAGCTATGCACTCGGTGTAAACATCCTTAGAGTGGAAAGTATTTGATTTGAAAAAATATGATCCCAGGCTCTCGGAGTTCTTACCTCATCAAGCGTTCCCAGGCGCCACGCAACTGCCTCCCAGCCCCCTCTTATCGCTTAAATCATGACTGCGCAGGATTCAGCTTTTTGATTGTAATTTTCTGTAATTTGACTGGCTAGAACTTCAATTTATGATCTAGCGTATTTCCGCACTGCCTACCATCCAACAACTTGGCGCTTCAAAACCAACGGACACCATTGTTCATGACTGGATACAGATAAGAAATTAGGTCTAAGAAATTAAGAATTGGTATGCAGTATACAATGTGTTCCCCTACATTCAGGCTTGCCAGAAAAGGAATTGAGTAATGAAATATCTATTCCCGTTACAAACCGCTTTACCCTGTAAACTGTGACGGATTTCTCGTGGCACTTCCTACCACTTGGTGAAATTCGATCATATCCGTCATTGAAGTACAAAGTTTCCGAGATCACTTCTCTCTTTTCTCGAGCCATCTACCTCCTCATACACCACATCCTCGCGTAGAACATGATTCTTTCGATACCCACCACCGCTCTGAGCACTCTCTTACTTGGGCTGATGCTCGCAACCTCCAGCATCGGTGATGTCGAGCCCAACTTACCTCACGATCCGAAAACTACACCATACTGTACTTTTTGGGCAGACGTGGGTAGTGACATCCCATGTGCCGATTTTCTTACATACTGGGAGGTAGCTCTCGTTGCTTTCGTCCGCTGGAACCCCAGTATCACTTCCACCTGTGGCAACTTTGGAAATCATACGTCCTACTGCATTGATGCCTACAACGAGCCTGGCGCACTCTACTCTCCCTGGAAAAATCTTGGTTGTTACGTCGACAACAGCAATTCTCGTGTCTTGAGCAAAAGATTGGGTACCGAAGCTGGTGATCAACAACTTACCCAGAAATTATGCCAGGCTCTATGCAGTAACGGCTACTGGTCATATTGTGGGCTGGAGAACGGTCAAGAATGCTGGGGTGCAGATGAGCTTAACGCACTATCCGCCGAAGATAGTCCAATTAGTCTTTGTAATATGCCTTGCAAAGGTAATGCGAGCGAGATGTGTGGAGGTTCAGATCATATCAACGTGTTCCACCTGACAATTTGGTCATCGAGCAGCACAATTATGAGTGCCACCAAGCCTTCCACGACGAAGACTAGCAGCGTTACTGTACCCAAAACAACCGCGGAGGCTGCAACGACTACGAGTGCAGTTCCAAGCGTATCTCCTGCCATCCAATCAGCTGCTACACGGCTCCTGGGGCTGCCAGGACGCAGTGGAGCTTATGGTGGAATATCAATAGCAACACTGTAAGTGAATGTCAAGCCATGCGTACAATGTATAACTACTTACGGGTGTAGAATATATCTGGCAATGTTCTTGTGGTAAATATATTCTTGTCCGTCGTGTACTGGCACAGGAAATAGTTACATACATCTTGGTAACTTGTTCATGGTGATAATACTATGATTTGACTCGAGCATGAAATATTAATACCAACCGTGCCGAGACCTGTCCCACACTTGTGAAGTATCGGCGCTATTCAGATGCGTCGAGCAAGACTCAATGAAATTGCCATTCGCCGACGTACTTCACTTTGTCAAACATAACATAATTTCCGAGAGAACCTTTTAGATTGACAGAAGAATCAATAAACTCCTAATATACTCCTGACTCCGGAAGCTACCTCCTACAAGTCCACGTTTTTCTTTAAAAACTTTAGTGATGTGACTTCTCGATCCTCGGTTTGAAGGTTATATGGTCCTACTTGGATACGCAAAGGGGTTCACAAAATTCGTTGGCTGATTTCGTAAGCGAAGACATTCGAATCGGAAAGCACATCATGATCCCTAGACATTTTGCAATGTTTAACGCATGGTGTAGTGAGGGCCATATAGTTCTATGCAAAATGCACTGGGTGATCCCCCCGGCGATACATCTTTGTATACCTCGTCTGCATTTTAGACTCGGACTGTCATTTGGATCTTCTAATGAATGAACACACTTTGGTGTGCTTTTGGCTTTGAGTTCACTAGGCTTTTGGATAATGTTATGCGGGATTTGGGTAAGATCAGGTTGATAGATTGTTATTTTCATTTTGAAGTTCTGGGTTATTGATTCCGCGGATCAAAAAGCTTGAGAGTAACGCTAATCTCTTCCCATCGGTCCCTGGGTCGAGATGTCAACAAGCTTCTGCCCAGGGACCAAGATCAGAATGTTGAAGGATATTGAATGCGATGTCACCCAAATAAAATTTGAGATAAGGGATCTGTCGTATCTGGCTTGGAATCCGCGAGACCAAAACCCAATTCCTCAGAAGAACCATCCACTCCAGGCATTGTCTTCAGGAGCTCTTCAAAATCTCCGTAATGATTATGATCCATCTGATGACAAAACAAGGCCCACTGCGTCGCAAATATCATAGGACAGACGTCGCAACGAATATCCTGAATATCATAATACTCCTCCACAAACGCCATCACACTCTCCGGAATCTCCTCCTCCCACCCCTCAATCCCAGCTTTCTCCTTCTTCCTCGCTCTCACCGCCAAATTCAGCACAACATTGTCATGAAACTGCGTCTTCATATGTCTCGCAAGCCCCGACGACGAAGTATACGATCGACAGCACGTCTTGCACCCAAAAGACAGCTCAGGCGCATGAACGGAAGACGTGTGAAGCGAGAGTTCATTTTGCGAAGCAAAACTTTGGCTACAGACTTCGCAGAAATGAGCATTTGCACTCGCCTCTCTGCGTTTTTTCCGTTCTTTCACAATAACCATATCCTTATGCTCGTTGCTCCAACAATGAGCCCTCAGCCCCTCCAACGTCGACATATTCAGTTCGCAAACCACACATTTGAAATTCCTCCGCGGATCAACGTGCGTCTTCGCCGCATGTTCTTCAAGCGCGGCTTTCGTCATGAAAAACTCACCGCACTCCACGCAATCCAGCTCGGCGCGATGATGACTCTTTTTGTGTCTGCGTAGCTGATACGGCACCGCGCTGATATACCCGCAGAACTCGCACTTGAACGTCGTCGCATCATGCGCGCGCGCGCAGTGGACGCGGAGGTAAGCGGCGGAGAAAGACCAGAAGTAGCAGGCTTCGCAGCTGGACGGCCGGATTTTCATGTGTATGTACTCGATATGTGTTCTGAAGGCTTGATGGCTGGAGAAGAGGAGCCGGCAGTAGGGACATGCGTTCTGTGAAACTTCGTGTCTGGGAAGAGTGGTTAGGTCGATTGGGGTGGGATGGGAGAGGCCATAGTATTCGCCGTCTGACGTCCAGTAACCTTGGCTTAGGATGGTGAGTTCTTGAGGGGACGCGTGGTTCCGAAGAACTTGGGGGATGCGGTTGTGCATGATGTTTGGTGGTTCGCCCATCTCTGCGGATATTGGGACTATGATGGATGGATGCCGTTCCGACATGTTGTGGGTGAATTAGAAACTTAATGTCAATGAGCTTCCAAGTTAAGGCCGAAAGTCTTATCTTATAAACTTGTAAGAAGATAACTAAGGTTCGTTTGTTGTTGAATAATGAATTGCATATTCAAGTTATTTGTTTTTGACTTCATTGTTTTCTTAAAACAGCTATTCATATAGTCGAATTGTAGAGCATAGATGACTGGTGAGGGTACTGGCGAGTAGGCTGGTGAGCAGAACAACAAAGAATAGTTACCTGAACAAAATAAACAAATAGCCAAACAGACCCCAGTGAATCTTGTAGAGCAACCAATCTCCATCCCATAGGCTCCTGAGACTGAAAATTCATGTCAGTACAAATTGAAAAGAAAAATGGTTTGGTTGGACGATGTGAATTTCTTTAAAATCCTGTGCAACAGTATGACATTTCGAATATCATGTATCAGCTCCACATATGTTCTATGCACTTCACAAAAGCAGGTTAGTCGCTATGCTTCACACGCACTGTCAAAACGCCGTTAGACATCCCACCATCTGAGATATCCATTTCGCCAACCATCCTTCATAGCAGGTCATGATCCATCCATAAATCTAACAACCAGGGTCTGCGCTCTCAGCCGCGAAAAACCCATCCATTTTCCCCGTGTCCCACATCAGCACATTTTGAAAGTCAGCTCTCCTTGAGATATCTGAGCCGGGCGTTTTGGCTCCGCCTTGGTTTGATTAGGCTCTAACTTGTATGAAATCTTGATGTCCAAATCGCGCTTATTCTGCTCGTTCGGCTTGTTCTCCAACATCCCGTGGATTTTGTCGCCAGGCCAGACCAAAACATAGTCCTCACGTAGGTAGAACACAGTTTGCTTCCAGTGTGTACCCTCTGCATGTGGGCCAGTTGTGAATGAAATTGGAGTATGACAAGCTGTGAATTCAATGTCAAACCATGAAATGAGGGCATGGACACGGTCCTTTTGGCGAGCTGTGAGAGTGAAAGGAACGGTAAATGCAAGATCTGCCGTCGTGCATGTGTAAAGATCGAGTGTGAGTACTGGGGTGGAATCTGTTTTCAATACATCGAAAGTGACTTTGTCAACTAGTGGTTCGGCGAGGGCGATCTCCTTAAGAGGGGCGAAGTTGAAACCATAGACGTCGTCCCAGACTGGAATTGATTGTTAGCAGCTGTCTACAAGTGGGAGTGGAAAATCTAACAGTCGATCTTATCATGTTTATAAGCCCCATCTTCAATACCAGCCATGAAGATCGTAGCCTTGTCAGGGAATATCAAGCCGTTCTTGGCAAGATATCGATCTCGCGCATAGAGGACGGTATCAAGCATAGACTCGTACAAGAGAAAGTATCCCATCCATTCCGAAATGATGATGTCGACCTGGGGATATTCTAGTTCCACTTCTTCCATCTTTCCGCGTATTAATGTGATCTTGTCCGACATGCCGTTGAGCGCAACGATTTCTCTGGCTTTGTCTATGATTGTGGACATGTCAACACCGATGACCTTCTTGGCTCCGGCCTGCACAGCGAACCTATCTCCAGTTATCAGGAATGTGTATATCGTGTAAAATCAATGATACCTACATGGATAGAATTCCAGTTCCGCAGCCTACATCGAGGACGACCTTATCTTTGAAAAGATGAGCGTTGTGAAGAATGGCGTCTCTGTATGTTTCGGTTCGGACTCTATCTTTCTATTGTGAATCAGCAAAACAGCAAGGCGTAGAGGAGGGAGGGGTCTCTCGAAGTACGCACCAACATTTCTTCGTGGATACCTTCAATACAATATTAGCAGACGATCACAAAAAAAGCCCCAGGCGATCGGATCAAAACACATACCATGATGATTGTAACTATTCATTATTAGCATATTCCATTTGGTTTTGAGCAGGATTCGAGACATACCTGTTGAAGTAGTGGGCTTCAGATGGGGCCATACCGGCCATCTGTTCGTCGACCATGATGGCGATAGAAGGTTTCGAAGACCTCAATAGCGAGATCTTATCAGTTGCGTGTAGATGGCAACAAAGAAAGTCGTGAAGAAAAAGGCAGGTATGCAGAGAAGGAAGATGCAGTATGCGGCTGCAACTATTTTGATGGACGGTGAGGATTGGGCAGTTTTTTTTCGAGATTCTGCCGCACTTACGTAAGAATCTCGCTTGACTCGTGTTAGCGGTGTAGCAAGTGCGGACGGGATCTAAAAATGATTTCTCGTTCTGCCCAATTTCCCATCCACTCGACCATTGCCCCACGAAGACTGCTTCATGCCAATTCGTCGATAAATTTCTGCGATTCTCATAACGAGCATACCACTCACCTCCGAAGTCGACCCAGCGTCCCTATCACCACTTGCTTTGCCTTTATCACGAGATCGTCCCCCACAAGAGCTTCATCTTGCTGTTACCTTCAGCTTGACGGGTAAGGCACGAAGACCATCGCGGGGTAGCGGGGGCTGAACAAGGGTGGCGGAGGAGGATACAGTCATAGTCACACTTCTTTCTGCTGGAAGAGTATATCTTCATCATGGCCCGAACTGCCACAACCCATAAGCCCAATGTTCCCCGTCGACCCGTTCCCAGCAAATCCAGTCGGCCGGTGATCAATGCACCTACCATCTTTACAAAAAAAAGAGAGGAGGCTGCTAAGAAAAAGGAAGAAGCGGCCAGAGCCAAGGCTCAGCGTGCCCAGCGAAAGAAAGTGTGCCGAAGAGAAGATTGTCCGGGTGGAGGTATCGAAGATGGAATCTGTATGGGATGTGGTACCGTCATTGACGATTCAAACATTGTCTCCGAGGTCCAATTCGGCGAGAATAGTTCTGGTGCAGCCGTGGTGCAAGGTAGTTACCTGGGCGCCGATCAAGGTGGTGTGAGAAGCTCTGGGCCAGGCCTGAGAGGAATGGGAAATGAGGGAGAGGGAAGGGAAGCTACAATTAGAGATGGTATGTTTTAGGAGGCTGATGACCTTATCACGTTGCTGATTTCTTTCTTAGGAAAAAGAATCATGAATCAATTGGCTCAGCAACTTCACATCCAAGAGAGCACGGTCACGCATGGAGTACAGATACTGAAATTGGCTGTTATGAACAACTTCATTCAAGGACGGCGGACCGAGATGGTTTGTGCGGTATGCCTATATACTGCGTGCCGTATGACCCAACCCTGCCGTGTGATGCTTATTGATTTCGCGGACAAAATATCTGTGAGTATCCTCGTTCCGGGTTGTATTAGTCTTGCTAACCTTTTGGTAGCCCCAATGCAATGTATTCAAGCTTGGACGAACGTTTAAGGCGCTCCATACATCCGTCACACTAAATGGTGGCATCTATCCTGTAGTACCCGAAGATTTGATTTGGAGGTTTGCTGCAAAGTTAGAGTTTGGTCAACTCACCGAGAAGGTGGCTGAAGATGCTGTACGAATGGTGCAGCGTATGAGTCTCGATTGGATGGTAGTTGGAAGGAGACCTTCTGGAGTGTGCGGCGCTTGCTTAATTCTTGCCGCTCGGATGAACAACTTTCGACGAACTATCACTGAAGTCGTCTATATCGTCAAAGTCACTACGCACACCATCCAAAAACGCCTTGACGAGTTCAAGATGACGCCCACTAGCAACCTTACCGTTGATGAATTCCTCAACCATGAATTCCTTGAATCAGCACACGATCCACCTTCTTTCTACCAGCAGACCGAAGAGTTTCAAGCAACCAAGAAAAAGAGAAAGCGTAAAAGCAACGGTGCGACCGAGGGAGACAATGATCCCGATGATGATGAGGCAGATGAGGAAGAGGGACCCAACAAGCGACAGAAATCAACAGTTCCAGAAACCGAACTGCGCCGGGACGCAGATGGCTTCGCAATCCCACCTATACCTGATCACGCTCAATCAAATGGACAATCATCTTCGGACACTGCCGATTCCAATATAGATCCAGGACTCCGAAACTCGGCTGGTCAAGTCGCTGTAGATGAAGAAGCTTCTCTGGAAGAGGTCACTCGTCAAACCCTGGATGATCTTGCAGAAAGTTATGGAAAAGCTGACGATGAGCCGGGAATGACCTCCACTAATCCTGTTGCTTACAGTGGGCGAGGGAGACGTCCTACGAAGGAAATCCAAGTGCGTGTCAGTCAAGCATGGGAAAATGACGAACGCCAACTAGAGGCTGAAATGTCTGAACTTGTGTCAGACCCGAACACTTTGCAGCATGCCATTGCTTATGCTCAAGCCGAAGACAGAATTTCGACTTATCTGTTAGTCCCGGAATCAGTGGTGTGTATGGACGTACATATTGGAGAAGACGAATTCGCAGGGGACCCCGAGGTTGAGAATATGATTCTGTCCCCCGAGGAGGCACTCATCAAGGAAAAAATTTGGATCAACAACAACAAAGATTGGCTCCGTCTGAAGCAAAAGAAAGAGTTCGAAAGGAAACTCGCAGAGGATGGACCACCCAAAGCTAGGAGAGCCAGAAAGAAAAAGCCAAAGATCGGCGAAGGTCATGAGCCAATGGATCCTGCAGAAGCAGCTGTGCAGACGATGGAAAAGGTCAAAATGACAAAATCCAAGAAGATTGATTACCAAAAGCTTAGGGGTCTGTTTGATGGAAAGCGAAGTACCGAGGGCAGCGCTTATGGAAGTTCTGCGAACAGTC
Source organism: Glarea lozoyensis ATCC 20868 (assembly GCF_000409485.1). Classification (NCBI taxonomy): domain Eukaryota; kingdom Fungi; phylum Ascomycota; class Leotiomycetes; order Helotiales; family Helotiaceae; genus Glarea; species Glarea lozoyensis. The sequence goes on from NW_007360983.1 coordinate 53,275, forward strand.
GAGCTGGAAGTGAGCTTGGTTCCGTTGCAGGATCTGTTGCCGATACGGCCTCTGTTCGCTCTCAAAGTGTGGCTGCCTCCGAAACGAGCGAAGCAGCAGAAAGCAAAGCTGGGAGTGTTGCTCCTGAAGATGAAGGCAGTCAAATGGGTGGCAGCGAACGAAGGACAAGTGTTGCTCCCTCTGAGGGAGGGGAGTCTACCGTTCAAGAAGACGATTGGAGAAAGGGAATGCAGCGACAACCCCAAGGAGATGATGAGGATGAGATGCCTGAAGACAACGAAGAATACGTCGATACTGGGTTCGGCGACGATAACGATAGTATTCCAGATATCGACGTCCCTGGTGGGTTCGATGGTCCAGAGGATGATGACTACGATTGAGGCGTTGGCGTGGAATGATAAAGGACAGTTTTGGGGTTTGCGGGTCATACATGGAGAACTGAAGTCTTTGCTTTTTGGGTAGACATCACAATTAGAGGCGTTGCGGGTGGGCATTCGAGATACCCGACGTGTACAATCAGATGGCAGTTCCGGCCCTGCCCCAGCGAAACGCCATTGAAGTATCAATCTTGTAAAGGTTGACTATCACAATGTATATTTTTTCAAAGCTGTTCCTAACCACATGTGAAGCATTCTCTCTACACGACGATGGCCCTCGATGTATACATTACAATCGTCTTTCGGTCGTCCGCAATAGTTCATTTCTCGACCAAACGCGGGGAACATATCGCATCCAGATCCACCGCTAATCCATCTCCCCTGCAGTAGACTAACCCCGAAAATAGATAGCCCTGCGCAACTCTCGTCCCAATCTAGCATAGCGCCTCTTCCTCCATTTCCTCGAATCCGCAGAATAATCGGTGACGTTAGCGAGTCCTCGAGTCGAGCTCGTTCTAGGTCCGAGCTTCCATTTTGCGGCGGAGCTCCAGAGGGAGGGCGAGTGAGCTCATTCCCCTCTCTCACCTGGGCAGCGCAGCCAACAAGCAAGCAAGCAAGCACGCCGGTCCAGCTCCTCCCACCACCCAGCTGGCTTGTTGCTTCTTCCCTTTCCCCTTTCCAACTGCATCGCATTTCCCACTCCGCTTACGCTTGATCCCATCTCTCTCCCATTGATACCTCGCTTTTCTATTCCCATTTCCATTTCTATTTCGTTCATATATATCACCCGCGGCCATGGCGACGAGAAAGAGAAAGCAGGATGAGGAGCTCGTGGCTCTGCCTAGTGACGAGAGCGAGGAGGAGGAGGAGTAGGTGGCTGCACTCTTTTGTTGCGCACCCTTTGCTGGCGACTTTCTTGTGTCGCGTTGTGGTTTTTTGGGGTGATTGATGGGTTATCGGATGCTCAATTGATGGTTCTCTTGCTGAAGTCGAGGGGCTCTTGCTGAAGTCGAGGGGCTCTTGCTGAAGTCGAGGGGCTCTTGATCTGCCTAGCGCATTGGATGCGCCGAGCGGACTTGATGATGCGCAAGTCGCGCGGCTCATTGAGTGCCTCGGTCGTTCAGCATGGAGATGTTGATTATATGTTTAAATGGCATTGCAATGGATGAATATCGCTGACGCTTGAGCTGTGTAGGTATGAGGACTCGGATGCCGAGGAAGGCGCCCCAGCTGCTGATTCCGACGATGATGAGGATGAGGACGAAGAGGATGATGAAGACGCCGAAGAAGAGAATGGAAAGGTTGAAGCAGGTATGGAATTCCCTCCCATCATTCTAATTCCATTATCGCGCCCTTTCTTCCAACTGTGGCATTCTCCAACATTGACTAACATATCCAACCAGCACCTCAACCAGCCAAGAAGAAGCGTAAAACCGGTCCTGTCTCTGCCGACAAGATCCCCGCCGACGAGGACGAAGTCGAGGAAGTCGAGCCTCAAGAGGATGGCATAGATGACGAGGATGATTCCGCTGATGATGATGAGGTCGCGGCTACAGGTCCAGCTTCCAAGGCGAAGCAAGTCAAGGGAGGTGTCGTCCCGGCCGACGACGATCTCGAGGAGGTTGATGAAGTCGTTGCTGCTGACGAGGAGGACGATGATTAGATCATTACTCCTTCTCGAATGGTTGCACGATGTAATGGACAATGATCAGTGAGGGAAATAGGACTCACAGGACAAAAAGAAGGGATCGTTTCGGGTCAGGGTCGCTGTAGCCGTCGGTTGGCTAGGTATATTTGCTTTCTAGATCTCTTATTTAAAACAATTAGGAATATACATTGTGTGAAATTATTGTCATTGTGTTATAGTATATTTTCTTGCAACGCGATGTTACCTCGTCGTACCTCACAACATCCCGAATTCGCAAGCTCGCTGGCATACACATCACGAGTTCCCTTCTCAACCACATATATCTACGAATCAACTCATATATCCAGAAACACGACCCCCATTCCCCTGCCCAATACCACACTCTCAAGTCTCTCCTCCCCCACCCATCTCAGGCACAACCCAACTCACCCGCATGATCGTACCGCTTGACAGCACATCCACCAAGACACGTCCTCGGTCTGACTAGAGCCAAAGCTTTTTCGTGGATGCGTTATTGGGTTTGTGTTTCTCGGATTCGAAGCATATTAAGGCGCGCGTATATCTGGGCTCTGCTATTCCTGTTCGTGTCTCAAGTTGGTTTGATCATGCATTGTTTGGACGCTAGACGGTGAGGCGAGGGGGCGTGTTACTGCATACTGCATCTATACCACAGCACCCGGGATTTCGTATTTTGAGAATTGATGGGAAGGGTGTTGGGTTGGGGTATGTGGGATTTTTGCTTATTCCTTTGGGAGTTTTTTTCTGGCGGTGTAAAACGCTTCTTCTTTCATAAAAGCTACGAACTTTGTTTATTATCGAGATATAAATCCAGACCGAGGACTCTAGTAGTGGGGCAAACTTGCTACTGCTTATCCCAGAACCGTGGCAATCTTGATTTCCATGCATTGTTGATCGTGGGTACTGATAGGACGGGGCGGACTGTGCGCATACGCAGCGTGGATGTGTGCGAATCAACTTCCTGAAGGCGAGAAAGCATCACGACACGACGATTTACAAGCAGGGCAGGGAGGGGCCCGGAGATTTTCTGAGGTGTTTGGAGGGGTTTGGAAGAGGGAATCTTGGTTCTGGGATATTTTTGTTTCTTCTTGATATTTGGGTTTGTTCTTGGTTTTGAGGTTTTTGGAGAAATTTTGTGGTTTTGCGTGTTTGGACGATTGGATGCGAGACGAATGCTTTGCGAATTATTTTGGACGACGTAACGAATATACGAAAACGAATTCACGATGCCATCACGACTGTCGAATCTGTTTACGCTCACCTTACCTTCTTCCCACGCAAATCTCACGCCGTTTCCTACCTCTCCCGAGATATACCATGAATCCAAATTCCATGGGAACGAGAATTTATATCGAAATAGCACGTATGGGAGGAAGGAGAAAGCTGGGCTTGATGGGACTATAAAAAGAGGAAGACGACAGAGTTTGAAAGAAGCTGCGGGATTGCTTCTTGGGAGGAGATTAAAAGAAGAGATTACTGTCGTTCCAACGAAAGAGCCGGAACGTCGACGGAGGAGTGTTGTCAGAGATGATACTAGAGAAGATGGAAGCAAGAACAAGAGATCACCCAGTAGATCCAGATGTATACCAGATCTCCCGCCAACACCGCCCGAAAAGGACCTTCCACAAACGCAGCCTATTCCACATAGAAGGAATTCGAGCATCTCGAGTATGTTACGAAGAAAATCTGCGATTGTAGTACCACCACCTCCTTCCGTAGCAGGATCAGAGAGAATCGGCCGCGAAAAGGGCAAAGAAAGACACGATAGACACGACTCCTCCTTCTCAAGCGTCTCCTCCAGTTTCGAACTCGACCGCAAACCAAGAAACAGATCCCGAACCTCCCTCTTCCGCTCTCGCTCACGTACCGACGCACCACCCGGCCTCTCTCCCTCCCAACTCACCCAACTCAAAACGATTCTGCTAGACATCCAAAACTGTCTCTTAGCCCAAGAACAAACAACCGCCTCCTTCGAACGAAACCTCATCTTCCTCCTCGCCGTCAAAGAACTCAGCATCAAGAACAACAAAAAGCTAAACCTCGAATGGAAACGCGGGTTATGCAAGGAACTAAACGTCTGTCGCGAAGAACTCGGCCGTGTCTTCACCCGCAAACACTCAATCTCAAACCGCAGCACCGACGCCGTCCGCGATCTCCTCAACCGTCTCGATCGTAACACATCAAGATCCTCCTCCACAACCCGCAAACGCTCCTCGTACCTCACATTCAGCGACCGCTCTAAACCGCCTTTAACGCACGCCCGCCAGCATTCCGCCCCGGTCATCGTATCTGAGGGCGTCACGCTCGATATGATCCACGCGCTTATCCTAGAATTGAAGAAAGATAACGAGGTTCAGAGGTTGCTGGATGACTGTATTCTTGATGCTATTACACGGAAGTGCTGGAAGAATCGCTGGGTTAGGAGCCCGAATATGAGGATTGAGATGAGGCGGTTTGTCGGGTTTGTGATGGAACGGGTGGGCGTGTTGGGGGGAAGGAGGTGGGAGGTTGGGAGGGGGGTGGGATTGTTGGTTTTGTTCTGGGAGGGGGTGGAGGGCGAGGAGGGGGTAGGGAGGAGTAGGAGTCCGAGAGGTCAAAGTAGGGAACGCGGGTTGGAGAGGGGGAAGGAGGGGAGGAGGTTTAGTTGGAGGTGAGATGGTTTGTGAATGGCATAGGTGATCAGATGGGTAAAGCGGAGCGGAATCCCGAAAGCCTCACGACGCTATATGACTTTTCTTTCTAGAGGCAAATTGGTCTTCTTATGGTTCTGGGTTAGATTTACGGCATATTGGGTATATATAGACGGTTTCTGGCAGATCTGGTGGGTTATATCGAGCGTGGAGTTTTGGGATAGGACAGGATAGGATTTAGATACCTTGTCCTTGGTTTGATTACGGATCCTTTCCAAAAAGGGGAAATATATAGAGATACGAATTATGAAATGATTTAAGTCCTGATTAATTTATTTCAGACTCACTCTGGTGCGTTTCTGGTGTTTGATGAATTCTAAGTTGACGGTTTATGAGATTATTTCACTTTTACTCTTGCTATACTCATTTTGTGATACCTAAAGTATTTTCTGGCAAAGGACTAATTTGACTGTTGCTAGGTAAACGGGGATATCATTTGATCACCAAAGTCTGAAATATAGTACATTAAGGTTACAAAAATATCTTAGGTATCTGTCGCAGACAAGTCCTACAACAAAAGTCGTCCTATATTACAGTCGTCATTGGAATGCGGTACGTCGCGTACTCCGTCGGCTCGTGACGGCTTCGCTTTCGGCTGCGGAAGCCGCAACAAAATTTCGTACACACTTCAACAATGTCAACATCCCAACCACCAACCCCTCCATCCAGCGCAACCTCCTTCCTCCCCCTCGATGCATTATTCGAAAACCCCGTCTTCGCTGGCGGAGCCGGTCTTGCTGGTCTGGCAGCCGCTGCCTCTCTCGGGCGCAAATCCATCATACTCGGAGCTGGAGCTCTAAAACGGCGGCTCCTCGTCGAAGTCGAGATCAGCAAACAGGACAACTCCTACGGATGGTTGTTAGCATGGATGTCTCTACCGCGTCCTACCGGTGGCTTTATCCAGTCGCGAATGACCCGGTTGCATCAATTGTCGATGAAAACGAGCTCGACGTCGATATTCGATAAGCCCCGACATGCGAGTTTCATGCTGCATGCTGGGTATGGACGGTACTTTATGCGGCATAAAGGAGTGTATTTCCAGGTCAGTCGGGAGAAACAGAGTAGTTCCAATATGACGACCGGCGAACCGCACGAGACGATTACGCTTACGACGTTGTATGCTCAGCGGCATCTGTTTGAGGATATATTCAGGGAGGCACATGAATTGGCGGTGGAGGCGCAGGAGGGGAAGACGGTGATGCATACGGCGCAGGGGCATTCGATGGACTGGAAACCATTTGGGAACCCGAGGAAGAAGAGGCCGTTGAGCTCGGTGATATTGGATAAGGGGATTAAGGAACGGATAGTCAGTGATGTGAAGGACTTTCTTGACAGCCAGAAATGGTATGTGGATAGAGGGATTCCGTATCGGAGAGGATATCTGTTGTATGGACCTCCTGGGAGTGGTAAAAGCTCCTTTATACAATCACTGGCTGGTGAACTAGATTTCGGGGTTTCTCTTATCAATTTGAGCGAACGGGGGATTACGGATGATAAACTGGCAATGCTTCTGACGAAACTGCCTCCTCGGACGATTCTCCTACTCGAAGATGCTGATGCGGCATTTGTCAATCGAAGAAAGACGGAGTCCGATGGGTATAATGGTGCAACGGTTACCTTTTCTGGTTTGCTTAATGCTCTAGACGGTGTGGCAGCAGGAGAAGAACGGATCGCGTTCTTAACAACAAATCACATCGATCGATTAGATGAGGCACTGATTCGCCCAGGAAGAGTGGATTTGACAGTCAGGATAGGACAAGCGACCAGATATCAGGCCGCCGAGATGTGGGATAGATTTTATGGAGACATAGACGGCGATGGCGCTGGGAGAAGTCGATTCTTGCAGAGACTCGAAGATCTTGATCTTATTGCTCCCGAGGGGGGTCAAAAGACAAGTAAAATGCATACCAGTACAGCTGCGATACAGGGGCTGTTCTTGTTTAATAAGAATGATATGGAGGGGGCTATTGAGCAGGCCCCTGGTTTGATACCCAGGATATATGAGGCGGAGGAGCATGAGGGGATGAGGGTTCCTGCATAAGATTCGAGGAAATATCGCTCATCAAAAACTCGAATTTATCTTGATGATGATTGTACAATTGTAATATACCAAGTACATAATATGACAACAATACACAGCGCTCAAAACTCGGCACAGCAATTCAACCTCGTCATCTCATTACCACCCTCCAAACCAAATCTCCAATCATCAGGTATCTACTGCGCAATAGCACTCCTCCCATCCTCCTCAGGAAGTCCCTCCTCATCGCCAGGCTCCTGATAAGTTCCCTCTGGCTTCGCACCTCTTGTCCGGCCCCCAGAAATGATATTCGACTGGTCAATCGCTTCTTTGTCATCTTTCACTACAACAAAATTAGCCCACATTCATTGGTTTTTCGAGGGATTGGGGGGGAGGGTGTGATGTAAAGGGGGGTAATACCAAGTTGTTGATCGCTGTCTGCGACTTCAGCGTCAATTGGATCTTCGATTTTTGCATCGTCGGATTGGACGGGGATAGGACCGCCTTTTTGGGAGGACCGCATGGTGTAATCGTTGTCTTGGACGGCGCCGGTGGGAATTTCGGAGGACATTTTGAGGGTGTGTTATGTGTTGTGAGGTTGGATGGCTCGTGAGTGTAGAGCTGTTTGACTGAGAGGGTTGTTGATTATGGCGGTTTATGTGGTGTATTTGTATCATTCCATGAGGATATGAGGGGAGGAGGAAGTGATTAGATCATTTACACGAGCACGTCTTGATGTCATGACACTGCCACTCACTCCACTATCTACACCTTTTAATATGCTACCGCCCGTGTTGTTGGGGGGGTTTGTCTGTGCTTTGGTGGATGGGATTTACGGATAGTTACTTTGAGGCTGGGCAGACTTCGTCGTTGGCAGAACTCTCTGTGACGACTTCCGACCCGTATCTATCTATATACCTCTCATCACCATATCCTTCAGAAATAAATCCCACGTCCCTTCAGAACAAACCCTCCTTTTCCATTCCCATTTCTGTTCACGAATCTGATCCTCAATTCCAATTCCCATCCCCAACTAGCGTCAGGAACACGATCTAAGATCTCACCGGGCCACGCACTAGTTTCCGGGTGGAGTACTCCGCTGGCCTGGGAACGAGGGGGTGATGAATCATGCATCGAGGGTCGCGACTTTTCGTGTTCGTGTCGTGTAGAGTGGTTTGTGTTTGGTGGTGGAAGGTATGGGGTTGATTGATGAGATGGGGAGGTTGGGGATTGGGGTGATGGGGAGGTTTGGTGAGGTTTTGGATGTTGACGCAGTTGACGTGTCGGTCTCGTGCGGTCATGATTTTCGTTAGTGGTTTGAGATCTGTGAATATTCTTTTTTTCACTAGTTGACGCCACTGAAGAATAATACAATCAACAAAATTGGGACAATTTCCTCGTTGTTGCGACTTGGTCAATACGACATACTTGGCTGATTACAGCCCGGTTATTACACCTTGGGCGAACAGCAATACCCAAACGAGAGTGTAGTTCCTGGATTGAGAATTTGGTTGCGAAGACGGTCCTCAACGCGTCTTGTACTGTTTTAACAGCAGAATGATCTTCGTTCTTGGCTCTTTGATCATGTAAATAAGTTAATTGAATATGCGAAAAAAGGAAAAGCAGATTGGGCTTTCGTTGACAATAACGTGCAACACTCAAGGTATGCGAGAATAAATTTGACAAAAATCTCTTCAATAGGAGCATGATCATGTTAGTCCTACACTGACTACCTATGGATTATCGACTGTAGAGGACGTCATTTTATTTTTTCAATGTTTTTGATTCGTTATTTTGCTGGTTTTCTCGCTGTGCTATCATTACAAAGAGTTTGAGCCAGACGCAAGTTGCATGTTTTGCCATTGTGGCATTTGCTGTACTGTTTTTTCTTCCGAACAATCTCAACATCTTGAGTCCGCATCGCTCTCCTGCTACAAGACTACGGACATGTAGTCGACACACGAGACTATGTCACCTGACTTGACTCGATGTCGTCTCTTCTTCGTATGCCGAGTATCTCGGACTCAGCTCCCAGGGCTTTTTTATGCCCTCAATGCTGGATTCGCGCCACTGCCAGCATGTTCTTCCTTAGCACCATCCACGCTCTTTGGGGCAAGCTTGGAGCTGAGGTCGAAAACAGGAAGTGGGCATGGAACTCCAGTGGAAGCACATGACAACACAATGGCCAAGTACCTATTCCGATATTAGTTGAGTACGCACAAGTCAGAAACGATTGACTTACCAGCCCATAATCATAGCCACAAATCCAAAGCCTCCAGCGATCTTGAAATAGTAGAAAGCGTGAGAAGCGCCGGCAGCCGTTGGGTTGAATCCAAGTTGGTAATAACCGGCAGCGAGAAAGCTGAAGAGGAAGATGAGGGAGAAGAATATGATGACGAAGGGTACGTTGGTTCTTAAAGATCCACAGAGGAAGATGAAAGCAACCAATGCCAGGACGACACTGTAATGGCCCTGTCCAGAGTTGTATGCCTGACTCAAAGCTCCCGCACCATTTTCTCCATAGAAGGCTTCAATTGCATGAAGCGGATCGTTGGTATATCCCAGATACACAAAGTGAGCACCGAAAATAATAAACACGGTCATTGGGAAGGTGTTTCCGATGATAAACTCGCCGATACCAGCGAGAATCAGTGGGATACCACCGAATGCGTAAAAGGTTCCGGAAACTGCGACGATAGTGGTCGGCGAGGAACCTTGGAATTGTAGGAGACTGAAGAGCGTTACTGAGAATGGAACCAGGAATCCAAGTGTGCCGAGAAGTGTGGGATTTCCGAGGCGTTTGGCAAGATCTCCTTTGGCGGCGTTGGGCTGGAAGAATAGTCGTTCGTATTGCTCGGAGGAGAGTTGGACTGTTAGTTGACGGGATAGAGTATCGCCATTGTGTTGGAAGTTTGGCTTGTCGCCGATGTCTGAGTGTGAAGACATGGTGGAATAGGAGCTGAGGGTTCTAGATGATGGGAGGTATAGAGGAGCGATGGTATGGAGTTGAGCTGTGAGACTTGGTTTTCAACTTGGAGGGTGAAGTTGAGGGGGAGTTCGAAGAGTACAAATACAATATGCATTTCCACCCACCTGGTATACTACTGTCCTAGTCCATTGGGATCCTGTTAGCATTGTACTTGATATCCACATCTCCAAAGTAACAGGTTCGATTTCGACCAGAGTGGATACAGAATTCGGCATCTATGGATGCCCAGACTCTTGTTCGAATCTAAACAAACTTAGCTCTCGAGCTTCATTACGGTAGGAAATCCATTTGATTGGCTCTAAATCAAGTTCCGAGTACGACTGATGTGAAAAGGGGGAAGAAGAAGTCCCAATTCGGTAAGGCCTTGCATAATTCAACGGAATCATTCCACGCGGAGTTGGGTTTCTTGTGGGAAATTCTTGAAGACTTGGTTTTAGCGTATCAAGCTATTTTAATCCAAGGGAAAGTCCGGGGAACGGTGTGGTCTAAAGGCAGCCGATCATCATTACCGACGTGGCGGTTCTCCCCGCATTGGGGGTGCGGGGATATGGGCGAGAGCATTGAAGTGATCTATATCTGTTGAATTTTCTCCTTGTGTGTATCAGGAACATTAATTTAGACTATCTCTGGATCCGGGAAATATCCAATGTTAGTGTTGTGTTTGCGAAACCGCTGTTGGACATCAATATGGAATTATTTTGACTCGTCTTCTTCCATCTGAACCGAGGATTTCCTCCACAAGTGGAAAACAAGACTTGACCAAGAGGCTAGACACGACTAAGCTTCAAGCCTCAACGCGCCACCTGAGTAGACACCGCAATTTAATCCTCGGCATGAAATAAGGTCTGTGTCATGCGAAACTGAAGTATTTTCGCTTCTGATTTCAAAGTCATATCAGTGCAATTGTCCGCCTGTCCGAAATTGTCGTTGAGTTCAACGATAAATAGAATATACTTTCATTTCAAAGACAATTCGATTATCAGTGATTTCTTTCTGACATGGCATTAGCATCACATTTCTCTTGTTGATGAAAATGGTCAAAGATCTCTACTTTGCTGTTACATTTAGACTGTCGTTGGAAACAGTAAAGTATACAAACCGATTCTGAGTTCTGCCGCTTCGGTCGTCGCTTTTCCTCTCTTGGCACTTCGATCATTGAGTATATGCTGGAGAAAAATCAAAACATTTCGTGAATGCTTAACAGATCGTGTAAAAGGTGCTAAGCAAATTTTACGGGACAGTGATCTCTTCTAGGTTAAGTAGCAAGTAATGAATTGTCTGTCATCTATAGGTTGATGGGTGTGTTAAAATGCTTATTCGAGATCGCAAGACATGACACTTCGTTGGGACATCAGCTACGTGAAGGTTGGATATTTGCCTCTGTTGCTTCTTGGCAGGTTCATATCAATTACAGTACCACCATCACAATTGCGGGAGTCGCCCATCCTTTTTTTATCGTAACCAAAATGATGATTCGTGTGCGAATACTCCGCCACGGTATTTTCCACTGTGCTTGATAGGGAATGTGACGTTAGATCAAGAAGCAGACCGAGTTGCTTATTGCAATGTCTTTGGTGAAATGGTCACAAATTCATGGAAGTGCAATGTTGACGTATCGTGTGCTTTAAGAAAGAGAGGAAATCAATGTTCTATTTATCTCTGATGTCGTACAGTCTGCGACGGTCACTCTAACGAAAAGACTCAGTGCAAGCGAGTCTAGCCAAAAAGTCTCATTGCATCATTTGCCCTAACCAAGATTTGCAAGTGTGCCTGATATGGAACTCATGAAGAGGAAAATTAGAGGGAGTGACCTCTAAGATCTCGCTTAAAGTTTGTATAGGAGTTCTACCTACATTCGACGTATGCAATTTCTTTTGGAGCTTGGCTGGCTATTACGGCAAGTGTGTCCTTCTAAGACTCAGCACCCAGTTGTGGCATGAGGCTATCGCCACAAGCACATAAAAGTGAGCTTCCAAAAGACAATTGGCTACAAGGAGGAAGGCTCACTATATTTAATACGTGTCATCAGACTATCATGCAGTCGCCAATTGATCATATCCTTGGGGGTGATTTGCAAAGATTAATGTCGCTGCTCGTTGCGTTACTGATACCAAAAAAAGAACCAAGTGCCACGGGCGAAAACCTTCTGCTGCTGACACGGCAGATATATTGGTCCCAGTTAGTAACACAGATTATCTAGGAAAGATGCGGATGTTCATGTTAGTTCCTGCGGGCTGACATTGAAACGGAGGGGTCAGTCTTCTTCTGAGAACTCAAGGAGCTGGGAGTTGTATGTGATTCCAACCTGTCCAAGTAGTATTGAGACGATATTCTTCTGCTCGCAGCTTTGAAAGTTCTTCGAACAGCTGATGGTTCTTAGTCGATTATTTACTTACGTATCGATATTAAAAACTTCAAACTTGGATGTTGAAGATGCTCATCAAGCCTTGGCTGCGAGTCTGGAATTGAATGGAGTCGACTAACTGGCAAAGAGACGCTGGAGTAATCACTAATTGGAAGTCTACTTTGGAGACATTTCTCAAGTCGATTGTTACTGATTTCTGTGTCAACAAACTTGGTCCCATCACAATTTATCAGACTCTCTTTCCGATAAAAATCGGTATTCTTCAACAACAGAATTCTGCATAAAGGAAGTGTGAACCCTTTATAAACAATCCAGAAAACTAAATTCTGACATTCTACAGTTTTCTACACTTTGTCAATCATTCTAGCTCTCTTGCTAAAGAAATCATCAAGGGATGATCAAGTTTCCAAAGCGGTTCACTCAATAGCTTTACAATCCTCTCCCGTACAACGATGAAATGCAGTCCAGTCAGTGTGTCAATAGCCTTTTCCAAATAAACCTCTTTCTATCCAACCCTGCATCGAAACCATTATTGCTGCATCACCTCCAGTAAATTCCCATCAGGATCAGCAATAATCAACACCCCATCAAAGCCCAGCATTTGAAGCCCAGGACTCGCCTCTTGAAAAGCATCTTTATCAGGAAACCCGAAAGCAGCAGGAATAACCGATTCGGCATGCGCTGCATCACCCACTCTTTTGACAATCGTAACGCCTTTTGCTTCCATTCGAGCTTGCGCGGCCAGGATATTAGGGACGACGAGCCCCAGATGTGAAAAGGATGAGTGAGGACGTGTTTGGGTTGGCGGAGGTGTAGCACCCTGGGTTATTCAAGTTAGTCTATACCACATTCATAGCTTTTTAAAAGCTGGTGGTGAGGCACAAACTTCGTAGCTGAGAAATTCTAATAAGCCCTCTCTATTCCTCATTTCCATTTCAATCGTCGCCGCATCTTGAAACCCAGTCCCGTTCTTTCCGCCCTGCGCGTGACCCAAGAACATGAAAGACCATTGCGGGTTCAATCGGAAGGTGAAGACGTGTCGCATTCCAAGCACGTCGCCGTAGAATTTGCGTGTGTTGGTAAGATTGCTGACGAGAATGGCGTGGTGATTTAGTGTGTATCCGAGGGTTTCTGAATCCGCCGGTCCATCGGTGCCGGGGATGATTTCTGGGAAGCTCGGGGTTGACATCTGGGAACTCTCTCGTTTGTACCGAGAGTGTTCGATATTCAAACCGACAGTCAAGCTAAAAGCATAGCAGAAAAGAACAGTGGTATACCCCCAATACATGCTCAACATCTCAATGACCGATGTGAGGTTCCAACAGCGAAAGATCTGACAAGGTTGAAGAGAGAATACGCAATTATGAGTGGATATTTAGGTACTTAGCTGTCAGCTGTTTGAGACGAGGAGAGGAGGAGCCATTTATATACAGACTCAGCACATGATTTGAAATTATAAAATCTTAGCGCACGATTTGGAATTTATAAAAGCCTGAGCAGTGCTTACAAGTAGTCGTCAGCTATGACAGACTTGATACCCTGTGCGGAGATAAGATGCAACCTCCGGAGTGAGATGAGCATTTGCCAATCTTGTCTTACAGCTGGCTTACGTCTCCGCTTTCCGAACAACTCTTTCCCGCCACTTTGCAAATTATTGCGTAGCTCATAATGCGCCTCGGTCGTCTAACTAAGATCATTGTTTGTTGTACGGAGAGAATGTGATGGGTATTATGTTTCTTGTAACTAGCATCTCCTACATCATATGTAAAAGTAGTAATGTTTGACAGTAATCACAGAATTACGTAGATCTCAGACTTGAAAACCTTGAAATTGTTTAAGTAGAAAGATGAGTGAACCGGTTGCTAATGAATTTAGCACATTAACATGTAGCTACACAGTACCAAAGAATATATAACAGCTCAATCAATTGATATTCTTATGGAGGGGAAGGTTATTCTAGCCTTCGTTAAAGACCTGAGATTCAGGGTGCGATCTATGAAATGGAAAACCAATTCAAATCCGGTGAAAGGGATATGTTGTTCAAACAATCGGTATATTAAGTGAGTTAGCGACGGCGGGCTGATATAAATTTATACGAGCTTGTACGAGTCTAAGCGAGGCCTTTTAGTCACTTAATACTAACAGTTCGAAAATTCCGATGAGACGGGCGGGCACCTGGCAAAGCTCTATATTTTGCGGCCACCAGATCCTCACCAGAATTTATAGTCTGTATGTTAGTCTCTATGTTCTAAAAAGATAGATAAGAGTAAAGCTAGAGATAAGCTTAAATTCTACACATTTATCGGATGATAATAATGCAATTCCTTCTCCTCCAACAAGTTGAATCAATCATCAAGCCATCGTTACAGACTCATCCCGTGTAGTGCGAACTCGGACCCTCAGCACAGGGAATCAAAGAAAAAAACACATTCTTCCATAAATATCCTTACTCATCACTAAAAAGCATCAACAACACTATTCAAACCAACCCCCTCACCACCACCGTCCCATTCCCCCTCCCAGCAGCAGCCTCATACAACGCCCCAATATCCCTCTTCCACTGCTCAACATCACACCTCAAGACCCTCCGATCATAACTCAACAACCCGTTAACCTCGCCTTCCACATCCGTCGTCTGCGTCCACACGCCCCCACTGCAAGCAAACAGTGCCGTCTGATCCCTTAACTCTCCTAGAAGAATGTGCGCTCTGTAGTTCCACGCTTCGAGTGACGTATCGATTTCATAAGTTTGGTTGATAGTGTTGATAGCGTCTTGGACGTTCCAGAGGTTGGCGATGGAGAGATTGTGGCCGATGCCGCCGAATTCGCCTTGAAAGCCGATGCGGGTTGGGTCGTAGGGGGAGGACTGGATGGAGTAGAAGGGGGAGCCGCATTGGGGGTTTGCGTAGTGGTGGTTGTCCTGAGTATGTTAATAGATGGGGGGTTGGCGAGAGGGAAAGGCTTACGCTGAAGTCACCGGCGCCGTGGTCATACCAACCTGATGTACTGTCGATGAGACGGGTTGGGTCGAGTTGTCGCACTCGATCTGTTAGCCCAAACTCGGGATAAGTAGTGGTCACTTGGCCCCAGCCTTCATTATAAATGACCTATCGAGCGAATCGTCAGTGTAAAAGCGAAACCACGGTCACTCAATTATGCTTACCCATGTTACAATGCTCGGATAGCTTTTGTGTTGGTTTACGAGAACCTCCAGCTGTCGATCGAATTCGACTTGTTGTTCTACATTCGGTAAATAGGGAATATTCTCACAGTTTGGACCAGTGTAGCTTTGTAGTGGCCGAAGAGAAGGCATGTCTTGGATGATCATGATACCCATTTGGTCACATGCTTGGTAGAAAAGAGCGTTCTCGACTTTGATCTGTCAGCCAATATTAGCTTACCCTCTCTATCAAAAGCCTTGCTTTACTTACATGTTTGCGAAGCATGTTAAACCCCAGATTCTTCAGAGTTTCGATATCATACACCATAGCCTCTCGGTTCGGCGGAGTATACAATCCGTCGGGCCAGTATCCTTGGTCAAGAGTGCCAAAGATGAAGATGAATTTGCCATTCAGAAGAGGCCTTTCTACCCCACCTACCATACCTCGAGAAATCGTTCGGAATCCAGTGTAGCTTGACACTGTCTCTGCGCCAAGCGTCACAGAGATGTTGTAAAGGGTAGGTGAGTCTGGAGACCATAGCTTTGGCGAGGGAACAGTGCATTGAAATTCTCGACCGGCAGTACCCTGGCAGGTTGCAATCACATTGGTTGTGCCACTATCATGCACTTCAACCTTTACTGGGGTTCTCTCAGCAATACCCGAGTCTGTAATTGCGCTGTGTGCTGTGACATTTACTAGTCGAAGTCAGCTTTTCCCACGACACGACTATGTGATTGGGAATGATTTACATTGACCATGCATGTCTGCAGCGAGGTCCAATTGAGTAATGTAATTCGCTGGCGCGGCTTCAATCCACACACTTTGCCAAATCCCACTACATGGCCTGTAAAAGATATGGGATGGACGTAGTGTTTGCTTCCCAATGGGAATCACATAATCTCCGCTGTCGGTAGGATCGTGGACAAAAACAAGCCTTCGAGAAATTAGTAGACGCAAACCATTCTTGGTTGCGTTGTAGCTCACAATTCATTATTTCCATTTGCTGAGAGATGGTCTGTCACGTCGATCGTGAATTGAAAATACCCTCCTCGGTTGAATCCTACTTGTTGGCCGTTGACGAAAACTGTTGCTTCATAATCAACGGCACCAAAGTTTAGAAGCACTCGCTCGCCTGTCCAGTTTGATGGAACGGTGAAGGAAGTCGAAAACCAGGAGTAGATGGTATCAACACCTTGGATTCCTGAAACTTGTCAGAGAGCTTACTTGAACTGAACCGGATTGTAACATACCGGAAAGTCCAGACTCCAGACACGACGGGATTAATACTTCATTTTCCAGCGGTTGATTGACTGGTGGGCTATTAATTGCATCCAACCCAGACGCATTTTGGTATGTCCATATTCCGTTCAAGTTCTTCCACTGAGATCGTTGTAACTGGGGTCTAGGATACTCTGGCCAGGGATTCGTACCAGCTTTATATGTCCAAGGTGTATCTAGTGGTGGTTTCTTGACTGCGTATCCTGTCGTGTTTCCGTTTTGCCGATTTACAATAGCAAGATTTGAACTTCCCTTGATGTCACTCTTCGGGCTATTGCTAACAAAAGCCAATGAGACTGGAATTAGACATAATGCTACATAGTGTAACTTCATTCTTCTGGCAGTGATTGGA
This sequence comes from Glarea lozoyensis ATCC 20868, assembly GCF_000409485.1. Taxonomy (NCBI): domain Eukaryota; kingdom Fungi; phylum Ascomycota; class Leotiomycetes; order Helotiales; family Helotiaceae; genus Glarea; species Glarea lozoyensis. The sequence goes on from NW_007360983.1 coordinate 70,173, forward strand.
GAGTCACTGGTCCCAAATAAGCGAAATGCGAAATAATGTTCAAGAAAAAAGAATATCCTAAACGTTTGGATAAAAGTGATAAGAAGTTGTAGTGTTGAATTCAGTCACCACTATTACCAGACGACTATTCTCTCTTGATTAATATACCAAGTTGCGCGACCCCGCATTGATGCAACGTTGACACCCGACTTTAGTCTGCTGCATTGTAGATCAGTCGAAGCAGCTACGACGGACATGACTGCATCTCGAGCAAGTATTTCATCGACTGACCTAACGGCGATGAATAACAGAAGGCACGAACATGGGTTTTTGACATTCAACCGGCTTCCCCACTCGGGCATAGTTGTTGGTTGCCAAGAACCTTGTTCGAATTCCCCGCTCCAGAGGGACAATCAAAAGAGGAATATGAAAGAAAGCCCGAGCATGGCATGGAAAACAGGTTGCTGACATGCTGCAGCAGCGTCTCTTGTGTGGGCAGCGTGAATATGAGGTAAACTTATACCGCCGGAAGATAAAAGGAATAGGGAAGGTACGCATGCACATCCGCCTTGATGTATAGAGATCGAAGCGTTGAATCTCCGAGAGGATTGTTTATCAACCATGCACCCCAGAAAGTACTGGCGAGATACACGAAGAAAACAAGTGTCTCCAGAGCTTAGATCAAGAAGCAGAGGCGCATCGCGAGTTTTAATAGAGCGACAAAGTAGAAGCTTTCGCCGGCTTCAAATAACGTAATAAGAGAAACTTAGGTCGCAGTCGGGATTGCCTTTGCTTTTTGAGGAGTACAAATTCATTATGCCAATGATTTGTCTACCGTCTTAGCAATCATGACATGTTGGTCCGTAGATATACTTGAAGTTGTTTGAGGTTGGAAAAGCCACGATGTTGATGTTGTTTGCGAACTGTTCAGGAGATAGGACTCCGAAGTTGATGTCGGAGATAAGGCAAAGCGGCAGAATATCGGCTCCGGGGTGATATCGGACCTAAACTCGGGCTTGCTCTTTCGCCTCGATCAGCAACTCCTGGCAAGGCTTCCAGTTTGCTTTGGGGGTGAATGGCACGCCTTCCCCCGTCAAAAACGCTCATAAGGCCGACGGCCTTGCTTTGTATTCAACATGATTGTGTCTTCCACATGGCCATTCGCGACCCTTATCACCCTCCCCAACTCCATAACTCTATCTCCATTTCGACACCGGTATCAGACTTTACTCCGACGTCAAGCTCACCGATGATCCATTGCGGACTAGAGACAATCGCATATTCAGCCCGCCAGAGTCACAACGCAGGGTGCGCTTCTGGACCAATTGATTTTCCTGTCTCTCATGCGGATGCACAGCCATTGCGTCTGCTTGGGTCACACCCACTCAGATCTCGACCTATCTTGAAGTGGCTGCAACCGAAGCGAGCAGCGTAGCCGTCAATCACACTTCCGGTTCGCTCACAGCCTTGCCATACAACCACGAACCTAAGCATTCTCGAAACTTAACTTGGAGCCTTGTTCAACCCTCGTAAATCCAACTCACCTTGAGTTCCATGTACACGCCTGATAGCGACTCCGTAGCAGCTCAACACCAAGGGGTATCTCTGTTTGCGGCTCGTACGACAGTATATTGAAGCATCTTTGAGACGATCAAAGGCTTGAACCAGGCTAGATAGAGACCGTCCTGGCTCGTGTGAATTACGATGTTGGCCACGATGGTCACACCTCGGAACATACGATACTCACTCGAAAGATGGAAGACGGCTAGCATTGGGAAATATTCGAAGCCAGAATATAAGCGCAAGACTAGCTCAACCGCAAGTAGCACGGGAGAGCCACTGAGTATGAGCGACGGTATAGATTGCACTTACCTGGGACCCCAAACCGTACCATCAGGTTACAATCCTCAGGACGTTGAGATAACACAGTCTGGAGATTCTACTTCCACACAGTCAAACAGTGAGCCGGGAATCACCAACGGAGAGACTGAAAATACAAATACGCCCACTATCCTTCACAATGAGCCCGACACAATGGAGCCAGCCATCATTAGTGGTCCCCCAGCCATTCTCGCTGGCCCTCCAGATGATGGAATGAGCATTTGTTCACTAACAACCTGGGATACAACAACTTCTTGGGCAGATGCAATGTTTCGAACCATAAGTGAGGCGCAGGATCTGTCAAACATATCCGACGAAACTATTCCTCAGTGGAAGGAATCAGTTTTTAGCCAAGGCCAGTGGCTGATTGATCCAGAACCACCTGAAGCCGACAGCGACCTGGGATCTCTAGCTGTACTGGAGAGAGCACAAGCAGAAATCGAGCAAGCTGCCGCTCACAAAATGGCTTGTAGTGTATGTTGGGAGTTGAAGGACCCTTCTGAGTTTCCTCCGCATCCACCATCATCGTCTTGTCATCACTGTATTGCTGAGTGCTGCACAAGTTGTCTCACATTTTCAATCGACAACTCTTTACAAACAAGATACTGGAATGATATCAGATGCCCAAGTTGTGACGAACATATAGGTTATGAGGGGATGAAGGAATTTGCGTCTCCGGAGGCATTTATGGAGTGAGTACCATGACCCTTGATTTAATCACTTTACTAATAGCATCCTAGATACGACAAGCGCGCACTCACTCATTACCTATCATCTGTTCCCAATTTCCGCTACTGTACCTCTCCAACCTGTAATTTTGGTCAAATCCATGTTGCAACAAAATTGGGGTCAGATACTCTTCCTCCTAGGATAGCTTGCAGCATGTGTTCAGTCATCTCCTGCTCTCGACACAATGTTCCGTGGCACGAAGGTGAGACCTGCGAGGAGTTCGACGCTAGACTAGCAATCCAGAATAAGGAGCAAGACAAAGGAAGCAAGAAAGAAGTGAAAAGAATCACCAAGGCGTGTCCAAAAAAGAACTGCGGGTTGAGAATTGATAAGAACGGAGGATGCCAGCATATGACTTGTAGGTCCAGGACAGTATGCTTAAGTTTAGTTTATTGACGAGTTGTAGGCCTCTGTGGACACGAATTCTGCTGGGACTGCCTAAAGGACTACCCAGGTCATACATGGATATGTCCATCACGGCGACCGCGTCGATGTGTTCGTTACGTGGGTAATGCGTTTTTGAGAATGCGCCCTGGAAGGCAAAGGCAAAGGCGGAACACTCGCAGGAATCGCAGACATCGCAGAAATGATGACACGGATGATGATTAATTAATGATAATAGTGGGTAAGATCTATCATTTTTGGGGAGATAATGATTTTACTGTGCATTGATTGCGGTCGCACTAATAAACTACAGATCTGTGTAGTGGATTGATGAAGATCGTTTCATGTTTCTCAGATATTTTGTTCACTAGTTATGGCATATCTTACCTTGAATATTAGGGTCTCCTGTGGTTAGGGTTCGGAATCTCTGTGGCACGGCGGTGCCAAATTACTCTGTGTAACACGAGGATGAAGAGCAGTATGTCTCCAAGTATCCACACGGCCTCGAGAATAATTTTATAGCATTTTACATACTCATACCCTTTTGGTTCGACATCCGCGTTGTGATTTTCAACTAACATATTGTGATGATGGATGAAAATAATGATGTCGGACACCCGGCCCGAACGTCGGTCCCAGAGCTCGAGGAGCTTGGGCCACATTTACGACCAGACAGCTTCGTCGCCGATGTTTCTTCTCTACATTTAATTGTCAACGCTAAAATCAAGTTCGATCATTTCAAGGGATAAATAAGTAATCTGGGAGATATTTCCTCTTGTTTCTCAGATGAAGCACTTCTTATTGTTCATCGCTCAATAAGATCCCACAATTAGATCCTAATGATTCAGTAATTGCTACCAATCAAACATCCCCTCTCGAATCCAAATCATTCCTTCAAAACAACAAATATGCCTGACCCTCCCAGAGACGTCCTCCACTACCCATCCATCCACCGAACCTTTCTCGAACCTCATCTCCCACCCAAAACTCCTTCGACAGCATCACCCTACCCCTTCACAACCCTCACATTCGCAACCTCCCTCGACTCCCAACTCGCCCTCTCCCCCGGCGCACCCACGGCCCTCTCCGGCCCCGAATCAAAAGCAATGACACACTACCTCCGCTCCCGCCACGACGCAATCCTCATCGGCGTCGGCACTGCCGTGGCAGATAACCCGAGCTTGAACTGTCGTATTGAGGGTGTGGGCGGATATGGAGGGGAGGGACTAGAGGGTCAGCCTAGACCGATTGTGCTGGATCCGAGGGCGAGATGGGAGGTTAATGGTGAGACTAAGGTGTTGAAACTCGCGAGGGAGGGAAGGGGGAAAGCGCCTTTTATTATTACTACGAAGGGTGCGGAGGTGGGTGGGAAACGAGAGGTGTTGGAGGGGTGTGGAGGGAAGTTTATTGAGATTGATACGGGTGGGGAGAGGAAATTAGGGTGGAGGGATATATTGAGGGCACTGAAGGAGGAAGGGCTGAATAGTGTGATGATCGAGGGTGGTGCGGGGGTAATTAATGAGTTGATGTCGCCTGAGAATGCGGAGCTGGTCTCGTTTGTGATTGTGACGATTGCTCCGACGTGGCTTGGTAAGGGTGGTGTGGTTGTGTTGCCAGATAGACGGAACGATAGCTGTGGAAAGCCAATCGCGGCTGCTAGGCTGGATGGTGTGAAGTGGTATCCGCTTGGAGAGGATGTGGTGCTGTGCGGCAAGATGAAGCTGGATGGTTAAGCGACTTGATATTACTGAAGCGTCGGAATCTTGAAATCCACGAAAGCTTCGATTGTACTGTCTGTTGACGAAAAATAATTGCAATTGGCTGCTACACGCATTTGGTCGACTATCAAGCTCATTGCCCACTCTTGGGCAAATTCCGACTACGAAAGCCGCATTATCGGCAACTCAGGCCGCCTTACGGATTTATCTTCCATCGACATCGGAAAAATAAATCTCATTCGGTTTTCAGGTGTTGCCTTGGGAAATTTCCGGACATGTTCCAGAAACGACGTCCATTACCAATCAAATGCTAAGATTTCTCATTAAATGCTCACCGGCGGCGACATTCTATGGCACTTCTCTGCGAGTGGAACTACTCCGCTCTTTTAGTAATTAGATTCTGAGGAACACCATGCCGCGTATCGATCCAGTTCGAAATATGGATTGCATACATATATGAGAGATACCCGCTCTAGCACGGCCTTCGAGATTTTGGCTGACCTTTCTTTCTAAAAACCCTCGAACCTCAACATTCCTCTGTGTTCCCCAGGTTCCTACAGGGGCAACAATTCAACATGGCGCCCAAAAAGCAGATTCAGCTAAACTTCTTCGACATGGCTTGTAACGGAAGTCATATGGGTATTGGGATGTGGAAGTGAGCGCGTGACTCCAGCACTGCAGCATCATCACTTACAAGAATTGCAGAGATCCAAAGGATAGTTCAAGGGAGAAGGACAGACTCGAGTACTATACTTGGCTTGCGAAGCTGGCTGAGAAGGGAAAGATTTTCTGCATTTTCTTCGCAGACGCTTACGCCGGTATGAAGAATCAAAACATATCTGATACGCGTATTAAAGTATTTTAGGGGCGGGTAACTTTGAGGGACACGAAGCCGCGTTCTTTCGTGGAGGCTCAATGGTTGGTCAGATGGATCCTACGATTTTTATTTCCGCGATGGCGGCAGTGTCAAATTCTGTTGGGTTTGGAATTACTGGTAGCACTTCATATCTGACCGTGAGTATTTTTAATGTTTGGTCTCGAGGTAGATGCTAAAACTACACAGCCGTTTATAATGGGAAGAACGTGGTCAACACTAGATCATGTCACTCAAGGTCGCATTGGGTGGAATATCGTCACAAGCTATACAGACTCAGCAGCTCAAGCTTGTGGCAAGTCGTCAATTACACCCCATAATCAGAGATACGAAGAGGCGTCGGAATTCATGGATCTTGTTTACACTCTCTGGCAAGGCTCGTGGGAAGATGATGCCAAGATCTGGTCTGTAGAGAAAGGAGCCTACGATCCGGAGAAGATCCATAAAATCACATTCAATGGCAAATACCACAAGACCTTTGCTCATGCTGCGACGCATCCATCACCGCAGCGAGTGCCGTTATTGTTTCAGGCGGGACAATCGTCGAGTGGAAAAGCGTTTGCCGGCAAGCACGCAGAAGCAGTCTTTTGCGGTGGAGCTGTACCGTCGGACACTGCACCATACGTGAAGAGTATACGCGAGATTGCTGCATCAAACGGCCGCAACCCCGACGATATCAAAGTCTTTCCCCAAATGACGCCAATTCTAGGACGAACCCTTGAAGAAGCTCAGGCGAAAAAGGAGCACTGGAGATCACTTGCTGATTGGCGAGGCGGCATGGCCAAACTCAGCAGCTTTATTAATATCGACCTATTCACCTATCCATTGGACGAACCGTTTAAGTTCTCGGGCGCAAAGAGCGATAACGCTATCCATGCGATTATCAATACACTGCAGAGATATGACAATGATCCTATTCCGATGACTCCGCGGCGTCTGGGTGCCACAATGGCATTTTGCGGTTTTGCTGCTATGCCCGTTGGAACGCCTGAGATGGTTGCGGATGTAATGGAGGACTGGGTTAATAACGCTGATATTGATGGGTTTAATGTCACTTGTAGGTGTCCCCCTTCTATTATCTCCTCATTTTCTAACTACTTGATTTCTAGACGTTTCAAACCCCCAATCTTTCGAAGATGTCGTCGAACTCCTTGTCCCAGTCCTCCAAGAACGAGGTCTTATGTGGGAAGATTATACCGTTCCTGGTGGTACGCTACGTGAGAACATGTATGGTGTTCCGGGCCAGAAAACTCCGTTGGATACGCATCCGTCGAGCAGGTTTAGGTATGGCGAGTTATTGGAGACCAATGGGGATGGGAAGGGCGGGATCGTTATTGACCGTATCAACGAGAAGGTGGAGGCGGAGGTGGTGGATGAGAAGATTGTCAGGTTGGAGACGAAGGTTGTTGAATTGAACGTCTAGGGTAGTAATTCTCTTGTGGTTTGAGGAAGCTTGAGAGATGTCTCCATGATAAATCATGTCGAGAATTCTAGGTTACAATGAAGACGTCAGAGAAAGGGAGATTGCAGTTCTACGTTTCTCGTTGTAACGGTCGTTGAAAATGGCAAGTTTTATCTTCATGTCTATCATTTATGGGCTCCATAGGTATCGCGAAAGAATTTACTATCCCCCCCTGATCAAAGGAAAACAACCCGACGAGCCACTGCAGCAGTGGCGCGGGCGCTCAGCCCCTGTCCTCCTGCTGTCGTGCAGCTGATCATCTTCAGCCGCAAAATCTACTCCACCTATAAACTGCAACCACCTCAAGTACCTCCGTACCACACCTCTCTCCCACTCCCTCACTCATAATCGCCCACCATGGACGCCTCAACAATAACCGCCATTGCCGCCCTCATCGTCGCCATAATCGCCTTCCTCGTCGCCTGCGCTCAAGCAACGCAGCAATATTTCATCACCGGCCAGAATATCCGGCTCTGTGACAGTGTTGTTTTCGCTGATATGCCCGGTCAGGGCCGGCGGATTTGGGAGACGCGACAGTGGCGGTTTAGGGTCGTATATCAAATTCCTGTTATCTCGTTGCCTAGTTCGTTTTGGCCAAGGACGTCGAGCGTGAGGTTTGCGGAGAGGAGGTGGGGGTTGCCTGATTTGAGTGGGAGGGGGGTGGCCGGTGAGTTCGGAGGGATTGGAGATGCGAATGGCTTTGAGGTTGTTGGCGGGGCTAAGATGGGTGGAGGAGGGGTGGAAATCAGACAGCCGTTTATTGCGGAGAGTGAGGAGGAATTTTCTGGTGATGATGAAGGACCGAAATCGAAAGCGGTTGGACCGAGGACTGGTGAAGCTGCTTGGGTATCGTATGTTTCATTCCATTAAAAGCGGTTTTACTAGATTCAATTTCTCGTCGCAAAACTTACTCTGGGTACTGACTTGGAGTTTTACTGACTTGGAGTTTTACAAAGATTTTGTAGAGCCATCCATTATTCGTGTTGGCAGGACGTTCGTTATGATCTCGTCGAGAGAGATGTAGATCGATGTCCATCTGATCTCCCTTCTGTTCCCATGCCGCTTTCCATGAGAGATGTGGTTGTAATGGCACTTGCCACTGGGATGAATTGCACCGACGCTTCCTTTGCTGGAAGAACAATTTCTATGCAAGGCGCCGCTGGAATCTTGACCACCTCTCAGCACCCAGTTCTTGGTCCCCTCATTCACTTCACCCCAGGCGATACCCGCCTGTTACATGGCATTGTCAGTTCCGGTATAATCCCACTTCATTGGCTGTACAGGACCTGGGACGCTTGTCCTGTTTCCAATCGCCATTTCACCTTGTCGCAGAGACGACATGTAGAAAAGACTGCGGGTATTTGGATTCATAGAATCCGCTCCTCTACGGCAACCACGAGGAATTCTTTGGCTGCGCAAACGCCTGGTACGAAGAAGGAGAATCGTAATAAAAGTGGGGAGAGAAAAAAGATTGTGGTAGATGATAAGTTGGACGATCCTCCGTCGGCAGGAATATTCATTCAACCTCCATTGTCGCAACGGGGCGGTTTTCACGATGGTCGGTGGTCTTTAAGAGTGCATGATCCTCGCAGTCAAATGACAATTATTTCTCCGCCCGCATCGAAACGTCCAACCCGCTCGCGAGCCAGAAAGTCCCGTCGTGAAAGTAGTCACGGGGCTACTGGATTTTACGAGAACGTTCTTCCAGAGCCGAAACTTCCTGAAGAAGATCCCCGGCCACAACCAACTAAAAAGCCATACCAGGCAACGGTAGAAGATATGGACCCAGATGAGTCTGAACCGCAACAGCAAGATTCGTCCTCAAAACACAAAAGTAGAAGTCATAATATGACTGTTACTAGTTCACACGGGGGGATACACAGCCGTATAAAACCAATCGGGAAAATGGCTGACCCCCAAGAAACCTTGCGTCGAGAGATAGTTCAAAAACAAATGGAACGTAACGCCAAAGCCGCTAAGGTTGCAGATGATGAGGTTATGGTCGACGAGATTAATCAATCAGGAAGAACAACAAAGGCTGAATCAGAAAGACTGCTGCTTGAGTGGGGAGTTAAACAGACAAAGCCACTCACGGAAGAGGAGCTCAAAGCTATTGAAAGAGAGAAGGAAAGACAAAAGCAACGAAAAGCCAGAGAACAGCGCGATGAAGAACGTCAGAAGAGAAATGAAGAGAACTATAACGTAGATTATGCCTACGGCCGAGTGAACTGGTTCTGGCTATCGCAAACAGACATCGTTCCCGGATACTGGGCTACGCCATGGCGAAATTTCCAAGCACTTACCCCGGATGTGTGTTCAGGAGCTGAAATCATCATCCTCAACGCGCTTAGCGGATTCACGGATAGCAATAGCTTGCGTTATGTCGACCACTGGAAAGGTCTCGACGAGCCAGCTATGAACTGGGTGCTACACGGCCGTCCTACATTCCCTGGCTACGCACTCAACGCTCGCGGAGGAGTCGTCTGTAGTGGCGATTACCCAGCCGTCAAGGTCGATGTCTTCAAAGACATGATTCCAGCACTCGAACTCTATAAATCGTACGACTACCAAATCCGTCGGGATCGCCGCATGACAACTCGTTCCTGCCAGAAAGAACTCCTCGAGCTCATGCGTCTTGACGCTTGGCTCTCCCTCTGCGGCAGGACAGACGAAATCCAACATGGGCGAAATGATCTGATCAAGCAAACGCCCGCCATGGTGCAGCTCGTGCTCGGGGAGTTTGAGTACGATTTTATGCAGTTGGATCGCAGTGATCATGAGGGTGGCATGCAGGTTAATCAGGCGCTGGCGGCTAATGTGATGGATTTCTTGCTGGATGAGGAGTTGTCGGGCGCGGAACAGTTGTATGTGCTTGTGGCGCTTTTGAGGACGGTTAAGGTTGGGTTGGGGGTTGTGGAGGGCCCCGATACGGGGTTGTTGGAGGGGATTTTGAGGGAGGATATTCAGGTGCATATGGTTTAGGGAATAGGATGATAGTCAAACGAGAGCTGGATCAGCTGAACGAAAAGAAGTTAGGAAGGTGCTAACAGAAACTTGTTGAAGCCGTTCAATTCTCTACTGTAAATAGTACCCTTCCACTTCAAGAGGACCAGAGTCAAATGTTGACTACTGTCAATAATGAAGCTAAGGTTCGGCGGCCAACCGAATCTTTAACTCTAGGAAAGGGAGTGAGGAGGTTCATGAGCTATGAAGAGCTCGAGGAGGTGCAAGCGAAACGTGTGAAAAAGGAGCGCACGGACTTAATGCAAGGCGAAAGAAAAGCGATCGAGAATGGAAGGTAGTTGTGCTATGTAGCAGTGCCCGACTCGAGTTGCTCGAATAAAAAATGAGCTGACATCAATGAGGGTGTCAATGGCACAGATGACCAAAGCGTCAGTGGTTAATGAGATACTCGAAAAATACAGTGGTCTGGTGCCCCGCATATACTGATAAAGGCTATGGCTTCCACGTGGTATAGAGGTCCTAGTAGTTAGAGCAAATTATATGTGTCTACTTCCCGTATGACTTGGATGGACCTGTTGTTAATGCTTGACTTTCACATTCCCGTAAAACTGCTCGAAGCCTAACTATTAAACCGTCAGCCGCAAGCCCTACGTTCCTGATTCCTTTACTCTTGTTCGATAATACTTCAGTGTTTCGATAGACTTCCATAGTTGCGATAGCATCTACTCTCCTCGAATTTGGATCCTTTTTAATTCAAGCCATAACACCCCCATAGTCGAGCCAACAAACACAACCAAAACAGCTGAATACGTCGCGGTCGCAACCAAAGTCTCGACATTCGAGCTTTTAACCCCAACGAGAGCCCCACCGCAAACAGAATCGTACATACTGACGCCGTGATCAAATTCTTGGTTAACGAGGGTCGGATGCTCATTACGCACATAGGACCTATGAGGAATGCGCCCGCAAAGAGCGCGATAGACAGGCGAACCAAATTGCCTACAAAGTCAGAGATCTCGTGCGGAGTTTGACCTTCATCGAACTCTTTGCTCCGAAATTTTCGTTCTTCAATCGAGTAACTGAGTCGCGCTGGTAGCCAGTGTCGAAGCTTGTCACGTAACACATCTGGCTTGCTGCCGACACCGTTATGAAGGAGAGAGTAGTAGTGTGACTCGAAAGGTCGAGTGGCTCTGAAAGAGGTCGTCATCGATGGAAAATGCTGCTTTGAGGCGCTGTTTGCGTATTGCAAGTTTTTGGGCATCAAGTCGTTGGCTGTTGTGAACAAAGTTGTAGTTTCGGACGGCAGTGACTGTTCTTGTCAGTTTCATTTTTTGGAGGCGTTCGTTTTTTCCTTTTTGCTATTGGGTAGTCAACATACTATAATCTGCAAGCAATGTCTTGAGCTTTTCTTTCTCTGTTCCAACACTCCTGTTTATACAAATGGTTTCTCGTGCTCTTATAATGTCATTCTGTATCTGTACAATATTAAATCGATGTAGGAACTCGAACCCAAGGAAATGAAACGTCTCCTCTTCCTCTATAGAATTATTTACGTAGTTGAATAAATCGGCGTCATTCTGAAACTGGTATGAATTTGAGTTTGGGTATTCCTTCGGATTCATCTTGATTTCTCGCATGAATTAGAAATTTTAGTCCCGCGTTTAAGAGAATAAAATTGTTGTCAACATCCTTTTCGGTTCATTGTAGCTTGCCCAGGTGTGATGGAGGGAAACAGCCTCATGCACGGCGTTGTGGCAGTGCAGGGCTATCTGTGGCATCTTGCTCTTATCTACGAATCACAACTGAAGTCAGGCCTGGAAGACGAAGAAGGCTCAGCTCACAACAGGTTTCTATCGCCTAAGCTTCCTGAAACAAATTTATTGTGTTGTTACAAGAGCGAAGCTGTGTCTTCTGCCTTCTGCAACACATTTCGTTCCCTTGGAAATAAATATCTTCGTTTCTGAAGATGCGAGAGCATGAAGATACCCACCTCACCAACGAATCCAAGAACCTGTTGGCCTTAGTATGTCTCCCAAACTCTCCAAGGCCAGCATCACCAACCCCATACAACCACACACTTCCATTTAACAAAGATTATACGATATGGCATGAACAAGCATGCCGGCCCTTTCTCTTAGACCTCATTCGTAATCGGACCCTTTCAGAAGTGAAATCTCTAGCTGCCTTGCCTGACATTCTGGAGGATGAGGTACACAAAGAGTTGCTTCGGCGCCCACAGGAACTACTGGCTTCGTTGGATCTCTTGAACGATGAGGATCTTGAAATCATAGGGCGGTCCTCAACGAGCTCGTCGTCTTCTACGAATTCTCAGTCATCACAAGTTTCCGACTCGGACCTAAACGACGTGCAACAAAGCATTGAAATTATGCTCCAAGATCTTAATCAAAGCTACGAGGATTTTCTGGTTGTAGAGAAAGGAAGAGTTCTATACAGATTCGAGGGCCAGTCGAAGATTGTGGAATTGAAAATCCCAGTCGCGAAAGAGTTATACACAGAGTTCCGGGAACTCACGAAGTTGCTTATCGATGCTCAACAAGATACAGTAGAACTGGGATTTCGTATGTCGATCTCGAAATTCGTGTACAGCGGCTGCTGAATGAATTTGCTTTTATTGAAATATGCTAACTTATTAGGTAGCCGATTTAGGGCTTATGTTGAATCAGTACGATAAAGAATTTAAAGAGAAAGTCTCAAGCTTTCTCCGAGCAACCAGAAGATCCTCACGAGATTCTCCCTGGAAATCCTTACTGTCCTCGAAAGGAAATAGAGCCTGGCGTAGGGAATATCCAGCACAAATCGATTTTATGAGAAAGACTCAAAAAAACATCAGTAACGCTTTGGACCTTGGTGAAAGTGTTCGTAATCTGTTCTTCGAATCGGCATTTAAATTCATGGAAGTTATTGTTCAAAAGCTTGCAAAGGAGATGGACTTCGAGATTCAAGATCAGTTTCACGGGAACGTCTTGATCAGCAGGATATTTGAAACTCGTTAGAGAGCTCACCTGCGGAGAGGTTACATGTTTGAAGTAGCGGAGAAAGTAGAAAAACAAATGGGTTGAGAGAGGCTTAGGACTTTCTCTTGAATGAGAGATTTTTGTGTCCCTGGAATAGAACAGACTAATCCCAGGGTTCTTATTAGTATTATTGTGATAATACGACGTGATATTTAAGGCTAGTAATATATTTTTTAAATAACCGGTATAGTACGTATTCTAGATATTATATTATTACAGTAGTATACTATACTAATTAGTAGTAATAAGGGCGTTAGGGGGGCGACAGCGAGGTTATACGAGTAAATACGAGTGAATACGAAGCTAAACAAAGCTAAATAGTCACGTGTTAATACTATTAGTATACTTATAGTATACCGGATAAATACTATAGTATAATTATTGTAATATAGTATTTATCGCTAAGCCTTTTAATTAATATATCCCAGTATATCGCAATACTCTAATACTATTAACACCACTGAAGTCTAAAATACCTAAAGATGGAACATGGCCGCGCTGTCTCAACATTCTCCCCCTCAATCTTTGACCTTGACCTCTAACGATCTTCACCCAGTACCTCACCAAGTACGCGAAAGGTCTCTGGCTTTTGATCTGTAGCATGCCCGCCTCAGCCAGCCCCGTCTCTGTGTCTAGCTTACCTGTTTTTAATGTGGCATTCGTACGATTCCGACCAAGTTTTCCTTCCCCCTTGATGGAATTCTTCGCAGCATGCGCAGCCCATGCCGTCTCAATATTCTCAAAGCTCATGGCCTTTCGTTATCCCCCCGAGTATGACTGCGTTTGTTGTTCAGCTTGCTCAGCGGTAATGGCAGTCTTTGGTCGACCGGGATTATTCGACGGAGCTTTGGTTGAGCGGCCGGTGACGGTGTACTGTACGTGCAGAACGCTGGTAGTTGTGTTTCTGTGGCACTGTAGATAGAATAAGTTTTAAATCCTCATTTAAGCAGAATACACTCCGCTTCGGGCATATTGGCGCAATTATTCTTTTGTACTTTAGTTTCTTACTATTTTCTGTGGCCAATACTGGCTTTTCGCTCATCACTAGACACACTTATTTACCCAGCAATTTACTCCTAGTCACTGTAACCTCATGCGCTGAGAGCGCCAGGTTCTGTGCCATGGTGAGCTAGACACGCAGTGGACAAGGATCGTGGATTCAGGGAAATTGTAAATCATGCTGTCAAAAAGGATCTTCTCCAGGTAGCGCCTCCTGTGGATGAGGGCAGCAAGAACTGGCCTTTTCATACCAGAATGTGTCATAACCAGATCCAGATTCAATCAATGTGTCTTTTTCAAGTTCGCCAGGGAATGGAAACGGTCATATTGGCCCGAAGGACTTGGAATGCCAACCTCAATTCACATCGAAAGTACAGGAGCAAGAAACCGTAGACGCTGAATGAATAAACCAATCGTGGATTTCGATCAGCCGGCAATAAATACCGGCTTTTCCAAACGAAGCTGCGTTTGAGCCAGACCTAATAAATAAGCCATTTTCGGATTTCTCAGAACACGGAAACAATTGGACAAATAAAATGTGGGATTTGCCAAGTGAGGACATATGGGGTCCGTATGGAATTTATGATGTGTGATATTATAGTGTCTGCTCTTGCACATAGTTATTTTCAACATTGGACGTTAGACTAATCAGTGACAATCATTTTGTTATTTGAAATAGACTAGGTTGGTCTTGGAAATGTATAAGTAGCTGTCTATTGAACTTGATCTTGACATCAATGATTAGCAAAACATGCAAGTCATCTAGATTTCTAGTGCCAGTTGCGGTTGTCATTTTCTGTGTCAGAATTACAGCATTCAGCATAAGTTATAAATGATTCCTCTGGGTTAGAACAAACAGCGATCGTAATAAGTATTCAGTAGCCATAATATACGCATTAGCAAGCCAAAAAATAGTAATTGCCGCATTAGCAAATGATTTCCGTATAAGATTACAACGCCCAAAAAACTCACACACGTGACATATGCTAGACTTATTTACTTGCCATGGACGCTGCTCATTGAGAGAAACTAAAAACGCTGTTTAGTAATATAAATGTTAATCTGTTCTCTCGCGTTAAGTATGTTGTTGATTATTAATGTTGTTGTTGTTCGCGGTGACGTATGGACAACCGCACGTGGTGGCATGGATGATCAGAAAGATCAACAACCCGATAATAATTCACAAGATTCGCATCGAAGCACGATCGAAGTTTAAATGCCCATCAGGGTCTTTGTGTGGGGATTTAGAATCGCGGATTGCCATATTGGTAAGACAAATTTCTGGGGAAGTAATGATCGGCGAATCGAAAAGTGTTTACGCAGTTGAGCATCATCGATGAAATCATCGTTTTTCTCAGCCCGCTTCGAGTAACTCGACATATAGATGAAATACCCAACCACAACTTCTCTCGAAATAATTATTTACAATCAAAAAGAAAAGAATTAATGCGTTATTCAACCGTTCTTAATTCTTCCACAATCTCAAGAGCATTTACGAAACCTCGAATCGCTTCTATCAAGACCAGAAATATGTCGTCAGGTGTCCCATCGCAAACCGCTCAGGCGCAAAAGTCTCAAGATACAAGTGCACCAGACTTCAAAGAGCTTGGTATCGAGAATACGAATATCAAGACTGATTCTGGTGTCGACTTGTCCGGAAACCAGAAGGTGCTTGTAGGAAGCGTTTTAGATGTAAGCCAGTCCAAATCTGCGCAATGAATCAATTCTGACAGTATGGCTAGCTTTTCGCCGGTAGACCTTCATTAAAGAAACTTCAGCTTTGGAAGGTAAGTTATTCAATTTCTTAATCATGTCTAAAGCTAATTACCCAAGGACGACGCCACATTCGCCGACCCAATTACCAAAGCCGAGGGGCGAAAACAATACGAAGCCCAGTGGTACGGACTACAAACAGCATTCTCCGAAATCGAGCGTCTTTCATATAACGTCGTGTCCGGCGGAAACCCAATCACCATGAACCTCAGCACCAGATATGTCGTTAAGGGTATCAATACCGAGCAGACGATCGATAGTGTGGTGAAGATCCATACTGATGCGGAGGGCAAGCATATTACGATGGTTGAGGATAAGTGGAATGGCAGTATTCCAGAGGGACCGTTTACTAAGGTTAGTCAATTGCGATCCTGTGCATACGGGTATCATGGGTAAGTGCGAAAACAATTGCTAATGATAATTTATAGGTTTTCCGAAACCTCAACTCTGTTGTTGTACCTGCATTCGTTAGCGTTCCAAAGAATGAGGAGGAGGACCGTAAGAAGGGTAACTGAGTGGCAATCTCAGGCACGTGTACCAGTAATTGTTAGCATAGCGTTTTTTCCAGTCTCGATAATGCCGATGACCACAATGAAGGGATGAATCTCATGTTCTTTTGCAAGTACTCATTCTCAGTAGTTTCTTTCGTTCCGCGAAGCACTTACTTGGTTTTAGATTCTCTGTATGCGTTTTTTATCGTTAATTGATTCCAACATTAATGCCCAAAATGCTATTACTTCACGTGTACTTTACAGACGTTTCTTTATCGAGTAATATTCTACGGTCCCTGTCAGATGCCAGCATTGCCTCACAGTTACGCGCATTGAAGTGGATCCCCTGCTTTGATCGACAAGCAATGGAACATGGAGTTTAGGCAGTGTTGCCAGGAGGCGAGCGGCGCAGTAGGGTTAGAGAAGTAAGCTTATCCCTCGTTGCATGGCACAGCCTTGCCGTTGAATAAGCTTTCGATATTCATTTGACTGTCCGGCTGAACGAAAAGAGACTGAGTTGACGCACGCGGCAATATGATCAGACGTCGCGTCGAAAATCGTCCTTAGGGAATAAGGAGGGGGTATGTCTAAAGGTGCCTATGGGGTAGTAGTTATAGATACTTGTCGGGGACGGGCGATAGGGCCAAAATGGCCGGTCCGGTGGACGGGTCGTGACGGACGGAGAAATTCGCGTTGATACAGCGCAATCTCACAAATCTACATCAGTGGTTGTTTTGTACGTACAGGTGGGGGGTTCACGTGATAGAACATCCTACTATCCGAATTTCCATTTCCCAGGAATTTTCTGTCCCTTTTCTTATCTTTCTGTTTTACTCTCTGGATCATTATCCAAGTCAGATTGCAAGAGCTAAACATGTCAAATTTCGACACGAATAGGTGGTACCAGATATATCTCCTAGACAACACAGTCCAATCCCTCGCCGGCACCATTCTATATAACCAAGGCAGAAGTGGTGCAGTATTTATCCAGGACACCAATCTCACCTCGGGCGGACAACAGTGGCAAATCTTCCCATTCAACGAAACTTATCATGTTTTACGAACGAAAGATTCAGGTCCGACGGGATATCTACACGCCTCGTTTTCCGTAGATGAAACAACGCCTGGTCTTACGGTACCCGACATGAGAGATGCGGAAATTCAAGATGATAGCATGTTTTGGCAGATTGACCCTTGGGGCGATGGGACGTTTTTCATGACGAATGCGAATAATGGATCGGATTGGCATCTTAATGTTAAGGATACTGGGTTGATGTCGTTGAGTTCGAATGTTACTCAACCGCAGGGGGGACAGCAGTTTAACTTTGGGAGACTGGATGCCATTGATGATGTCAAATATTCGAGTGTTATCGTAAGTAGAAGAATCACGATTCTCGGGAAGAAAAGTTGGTTGCTAACGAGAATTTAGTTACCTCCATCAGCATCAGAACCCACCCAGACTCCATCACCTGCAACCTCTCAAACAGTGCCGTCACCTACACCCTCTCAAACAACACCATCACCAACACCATCCTCTACATCCTCATCAAATGGCCTCTCATCAGGGGCGCAAGCTGCCATCGGCGCGAGTCTCGGTGGTGCAGCAGCTATATGCTTTTTGATACTTGCTTTTTTTCTTATGCGAAGGCGCAAACGACAAAAGAACTCGCTGGAATATCCACCTGAATACTCTAAAGACGGTTCCATGGGCCCGTTTATTCGAAAAGTTCCGAATGAGCTGGATGCTAGGACAAATCCTGTTGAGTTGCCGACGAGTGCTCATAGTGTGGAGTTGCCTGTTAGTCGGGCGAAGTAGGTGAGTGAGGCAAAATTCGTTGGAGACAGATTTGGAAGATGAGTTAGCTAGATGCGGTGTTTGAAGTCCAGTGGTAATATAGTGTTGCTTTAAAGCGGTGGTGATACCCATTTGTTATTGCAGATGCTCCTGTTGTTAATATGCTACCAGATGCCAAACCTTTATGTGCAAACCTAATCTCACTTCCTTGGACATGTATTTCTAAGAGTTGGCCTGTTGGTGATTGGCTGAATTCTCTTGGCTAGGTCATTCCTTGCAGACGAGGGCACCACCTTGTATGTGGGTGCGGCTGAGATCCGACTTGATGCCCGGTCGCGAAGAATAAGAGGTAATCCTCACAAGCTACGGTACGAAGATTCAAGATGCTCTGTCATATTTGCAGTACAATCGACTTCGATGCACTTTTTCATGAGGAGAGTGTCAAGCACCATGGTACCTTGTCGGCTCTGCGAGAATCGGCAGCGCTAGGCTGTAAGCTCTGCGCATCTATTACGAAAGGCATCGCAGATATCACGGCCGAAGGAGATCCTTTTGCCCCAATAATTATAACGGGTTCTGTAACAAATGCGGATTACCTAGGGAAGAAATTTTTCCTTCTTTTTCGTGTTGAATCAGACATAAACAACGGACGTCTTGCCGGCCATCGCTATGATGTATCCTTGGATCGGGGTGAGTGAACAGTTTCGGCACGTCAAAATATTTATACTAATTAGGTTCATTCACAGAAGCACATGTGGAAACAACAAAGCCGCATCTATTAAGCTTTCCAAACAAGAGTCATCGATCAGAGGACTGCTATGTACTTTCTCGAGAATGGATTTGCGATTGTCTGCGAGATCATTCCGGGTTGTGTTCGGATTTCACGGCGACTTCTGCATTTCCCACTCGGCTCCTGGATGTAGGAATCAACGGGAGTTCTACCCTCAGGGTGGTTCACAAGTCCGAGGGCGACAGTGGTCAGTGGGTGGCTTTGAGCCATACCTGGGGTAGCACACCTCCTTTCACCTCTACCAAGGCGACGATATCAAATAGACAGTTGGGAATTGAAATTTCGGCGCTACCTGCAACATTTCAAGATGCAGTCTTTGTCACTCGCAAACTTGGATATCAGTATCTGTGGATTGACTCCTTGTGTATTTTGCAAGATTCGGTAGAAGACTGGAATTCTGAAGCTTTACGAATGAGCCTATACTACGGAAACGCAGTGGTAACAATCGCTGCATCTTTTGCTAGAAGCCACCATGACGGTTTTCTTGACAAGAGACATCTGCCAGAATTCAGGATAAAAGTGCCGTTGAATTCCAACTTATATAAGGGGCACAACTATTTCTACGTCACGGAAGGCGGCGGGCCAAATACTCTTTCCGATGATCTGCACATTGGCCCATTGCACACTCGTGCTTGGACTTTGCAAGAAAGGTTGCTTTCCCGGCGGGTCATTCATTTTGGATGGGATCAATTGTCTTTCGAGTGCTCGAAAGGTGTAATCGAAGAGTCATCATCTCATTTAACCGTTGATCAGGAATCCCTATCAGTATTGGACCTGTATTCGCGTCCCTTTTTACTGGCAAATTTTAACGACACAACAGATTCAACAAAGTTAGTAACCGGAGTATGGTCCCGTATTGTACAGGATTATTGCTCCAGATCTCTGAGTGTCCAGAGTGACATATTCCCAGCAATCTCTGGGATCGCTCGCCGGATTGCTGAAAAGACTGGATATACCTATAGAGCAGGAATTTGGCTCGAAGCAGTGGTACCACTTCTTCTCTGGCAGGTTTATCCAAGCGCACGCTCTTCAAGGCACCGAACTACAAATTTCCTGGCACCTTCATGGAGCTGGGCATCTCTACCCGCCGTTGAGCCGGCCCCGGATCATCCTCTCTTCTACAGTAATCAAATCTGTTATTCGCTGTCAATATGCTATGACAGACTTCTTGGACAAGAACCGAAACTTGTTAGCTGTACTACGGAGCTAGCAACTGCAGATGAGTTTGGATCGTTGAAGTCTGGAGTAATTGTGTTGAGAGGTAAGCTTCTTGATTTTGGTATTCAAAGTCTGCAACATTGGTCTCGGTCTGAAAGGCTATCCTACTATAACGAGGGACTTGCAGAAATTGAATGGGATGAGCCTATGCAGGACTACCGAAGTATGTTCTTTCTATGTATGGGCAGATGGAAGTACGCCACTTCTTGGGCAGACCGTGATGGCCCAGGTGTTGTCAGGTTTCTAGTGTTACGGCGAGTCGATAAGAAGGATGGAATATTTAAGAGAGTTGGCGTGGGCTATTACAGACTTAAATCAGAGCTTGATAAATGCAGCTGGGTTGAGACGACTGTGAGCATTATTTGATTACAATGAGAAGTTTTGAGATTGGTTGGTTGGATAGACTGTCATTACAAACAAATGCACTGATTTACCATTCAAGATTTCATCGTCGCCTGGCAATGACATCGTGAATGGAGTAGCAATGAACTAGCCGTATGTTCTATTCAGTAGACACCACTACCTTAACACAACTTGAAGTAGTTCGAATTCGAGATAACAGAATAGTTAGCCAACTCCCTAAGATGAATAGCGATGCTATGAAGGGTTAGGTAAGATTAACATACATTATCTTTAGATCAATATTTCCAAATATTCTTCCAAGAATACGCATAGAATCAATGATCCCAAGAATACAGCGTATCTCTCAAGATTTGACTATCGGGAGAAACCGTATCCTCCCACATATCCCTCGATCAAATCAGGGAAGGTAGTATTAGGATAGACACTATTCAAAAGCCGCAAAACGCCATATTTGGTGGGCGATTTGCAAGCTTCTGCGAGCTGAGACCCCAAGGACTTGGAAATGGCTTGGAGAAGACTTAGCTTTGCGAGAGAGAATTGGACCACAAGATCGATTTTGGAGCTTGCTTCATTTTCCTCTCAACGGGAGAAGAGAAATCTTGAAAGTATTTCATTTGTGTTGATCACGGAGCTACGTTGACTTGCAGACATTGTTATTTGGCGTGAAACGAATTGTTTATGAAATCGAAGTATTCAACGTACACAAGACTTTAAAATGCAATCAAATACTCGTACCATGATGGTATTCTTCACCCGCCAAGTAAACAACTGCCGCGCTATCAAACATCCACAACGCACTGCAGAAAAACACGGGGAAACAAACTTTCCCACTAAACACCTCAAAATCACAGTCTTTATGTCACCGCCATTCCCCACCCCAAACCTAACCACTTCCAGTAACTTACACCCATCAAAACCCTCACCAACCTGTCATTTCCCCAGCCAAGTCCAAGTATCCCCAAAATCCCCCGACTCATTCTCGCAACTCCCCGTACCCAAGCCCTTGGTACAATGACTTCCCCGCGAGACCTAGCATTTACCCCTCTGCGAAAAAACCCATATCAAAGCTAAAAAATGCCACATCTGCACGCAACCTACTCCCCTAGCGCACCACGCTCCTGTCAAGAAATCCCAAGCTCCAATAAACACCCCGCCAATGCGCTAAGCGAGCACCGCCCCCCTGAAATCCAGACTCTCCCCGCGGTTTCCCCAGACTTCGTGAGGGAGATCTCGGCCTGGGCTTGGGGCTTCTCCGGTATGGAGGTGTGACATTTCAAGAGTCCAAGATTCTTGGGGTGTGCTTAGGATGCGGTGGTGAGGGAGTCCATGGGCGGCTTTCTTCCCGGGGGAGATGGTGCTCCGTGGGGAGAGGGTTATAAAGATGTTGGCTTTGGAGAGGGAAATGGGTTTTGATTGTTCAAGCAGATTTCAGTGTCTGAGACTGCCTCATTCATCTTCCTCATCGCCTGTTCTAGGATTCAATTCTTTTTTTTTTTATAGGAATTCCAGACTTCGCCAAGACGCCACCGCAAACATGGGCATCGGACGCAAACAAGAACTGAAGGAGACGGTCCTTAACGAAGTCCAGGTCGAGTTCGCAGATGAAGATATCATCAAGCCAGCGCAAGTCAAAACCGATTACTCTGGCGCAAGAGAGAAGACCGATCCCGCTGAGATTGCGCTCGTGAAGAAATTGGACAGATGGATCATGCCTATGCTCTGGAGCATGTATTGGCTCAACTATCTCGATCGTAACGCTATTGCGCTGGCGAGATTGAACAGACTTGAAAAAGAGCTCAGTCTCGAAGGGTCTCGTAAGTATTATCGACATGTTCTTGGGACTTCTTGAGCTAATTCCATCTAGAATACCTCACCTGTGTGTCCATCCTCTTCGTCGGTTACTTGTGCGGTCAACTCCCCTCCAACATGTTCCTCAACCGCACCCGTCCATCGCGCTACATGGGCACCGCAATGATGCTATGGGCTATTGTCTCCGCCTTAACAGCAGTAGTCACCAATTTCACCGGTCTCGTCCTCGTCCGCTTCTTCCTCGGTCTCACTGAAGCACCATACTACCCTGGAGCCGTCTATCTTCTCTCCATCTTCTACACGCGCAAAGAAATTGCTACCAGAATCGCAATTCTCTACACGGGTAACATTCTCGCTACTGCTTTTGCTGGCCTCATCGCTGCTGGAATCTTTGCCGGTATGGACCGTGCAGGCGGACTCAGCGGATGGCAATGGCTCTTCATCCTCCAAGGAGCAGTGACTTTCCTCATCGCCGTTGTTGGCTTCTTCCTTCTGCCGGATTTCCCACATAACACATGGTGGCTTACAGAAGAGGAACGTCTTTTGGCAACCAGCCGTATGGAATTGGATACCGTCGGAAACACAGGCGAGAAGCCAAGTGTGTGGGTTGGATTGAGACAAGCAACTACTGATCCCGTTGTCTGGCTCTTTGCTTTCATGGCACATATGCATCTTGCAGCCAATGGGTTCAAGAACTTCTTCCCTACAGTCGTCGAGACTCTCGGCTTCACTCAGACCATTACTCTTGTCTTGACTTGCCCTCCATATTTCATTGCTGGCGCCACCACGATCTTTGCATCTTGGCTTTCCGGTAGGCTCAATGAGCGGACTTGGCATATCACTGTGTCTAAATCGATTGCGATCATCGGTTTCGTTGTTGGTGCTACGACGACTAACATTGGAGTTCGTTACTTCGCAATGGTGGTCTTCTGTATTGGTACATATGCCGTTAATTCTCTGATCCTCGGATGGGTTGGAAGTACTTGCGGTCAAACCAAGGAGAAAAAGGCTGCTGCGATTGGCATTGTATCTACGATCATGAACGCCAGTTTCATCTGGACACCTGTAAGTCCCTCAAATAAACACTCTGTTTATTTATATTGTACTAAACATATATTCTAGTATCTTTGGAACAAGAACGACGCTCCAAAATATCAACCAGCTATGTTTTCGAGCGCTGCATTTTCCGCTGCTTGTGCTCTCACTGCTTGGGTTGTCAAAATTATCATGAAGAGAAGAAACGCAAAGTTGAGAGCCCAAGAGGACGAGTCTGCCACCTACTTCGTGTACTAGACGTACTGCTCCGCACCTGGTGTGCACGTTGGGTCAGTAGCCCTAGCTCAAAAATATGAATCTTGTTGTTGAAGTTGTACACGACACCCAAATGAATGATCGTGATCTCCCGAACTTGTAATTGCTACTTTGAATATAGAAGCGCTCAACGTGCCGCAATGTGGTGGCCAAAGTCAGGATCCGAGCCAGTTGCTTTCAGTGAACGCGTTGTAGTGCGACCCGTTGCTCAATAACGAAGACGAGACTGGCGATGAAAACAATAATATCATAGACCCCCAACCCACAACAAAGAAGTCGTGTTATGCATCTCTTTTCGAGTGGATTTGCATCGTCTAACCGACATCCTAGGACACGCCTTCGCAACCCCAAACTTTAGCGATATTCGTACTCGTAGCTTTCGCAATCTTCTTCCTTCCAACAAGATGACCCATCTCATTTGAAACCAGCTCAAACTTTTTGTTTCTTCCCAGATCGTCATCGCCGCAATTTCTGTAAGCCTCCGCCAAGTGACTGGGAGTTTTCCAACGTTTCTGGATTTCCAGAGCCTTTTCACCAGTAATCCCACGAGTGCACATCAGCATCTTCAGATATGTATCTCGTAATGTATCACTTCCAGATTTAGAGGATATGCCAGCTAACGCCTCGTATGTAATGTGAAAACTCTCTGATGGATGCTTCTCTTTAAGATGCTTCAGCAGAGGAAGAAAATTTTGCGAGGTGAGAATCTTGGTCGGTATCAAGCGAAGTGGCTCCTTCTCATACTTTGCTTGAAACATCTTAGTCAAGCTTGTCAAGTAATGAATTGTATCGTCAATCTTCTGGGTCTTTTTGACGAAAAATCCATTTACGACCTGCATACTGGTGATGGCAGACTGGACTGACTCTTCATATTTTTCGAAATGATTTGAATCCAGGGAGAATTCCTCGATGATGTAGATCACGTTTTTGATGCCACTTCTTCGGAGGCGAAATTTCTGTTCGTGAAATCGTCCATCTTTAATCGACCCAATCAGATCGTCCAGCCGCTTGCGCTCAACGATATAATCCAATGTTACTTCATCTCCTGCTAAACTATATCGTGAAAGATATTTTGGATCTCGCATTTTTGCGACCCAAAATATATCTCCAAGGGCTAGAGGTTTTACCGTGAGATCGACACCCTTTTTCCGAAGCTCATCCCCGATGTAGTTACGATCTGTTTTTGCCCGTACCTCGCGATTGTCAAGCAATAGACGCACGGTGAAGGAACCAGGCGGGAGAACGATTGGATCAACCTTTGGGAGGGCTGAACTAGATGTAATATGTTCACCCAAAGGGATGCTGTCTGCCACCTTGTTCGCGTTGGCTGCGTCGTCTCCGCCATTTTCTTCGCCGAATAGGCTAGCCATGTCATCGTCAACTCCAGCTTCCTCTCCATTGTTTATATTGAAATTATCAGGTCCACCTTCGCTCGGATTGTGAGCCTTCTTAAAGCTCTTTGCCAACTCCCATCCGTCATCTGTCAAAAAGTAACGTTGTGGACGGTTAGACTTAATAACGACTAAGTCGTTTTTTCCTAGCGTTTTCATAGAAGCCCACGCGGTATAGAATTTCGAAGTGTCAGCTGGAATGGTGTAAGAAGTCTTGCAATGAGGCTGAGCTAGGTCGATGACTTCTTGCTTTGTCAATCCAACATGAGAGCCTTCATCTAATGTCGAGAGAGCGATGATGATACCGTACGGTCCGGAATTATATGCAGGCATGTAGGTTTTTGGCTTCTTTTTTCTTGCTTTCTTTGCGGGTTCGTCCTGATTATCCTCGTCGCCATCGTCAACGACAGCAGCATTTGATTTCCTTTTTCGCTTGTGCGGTAACTCTGGCATGGGTTCTCCAATCTCATCACAGTACTCCTTGAGCTTTTCCGTCAATCGACTGCACAGTTTATCTCCGAATCCAGTCAGCTGTTTTGCTTCAGAGGGATGAGTAAACGTAAGTGGACAGGCTTTGAGAGAGTCGTAGGCTTTCTTGTAGGTTGTTACGCCCTTTGAACTTCGCATTCTGGCTGTTTCGAGCCATTCTGCTACGAAACCAAGCAAAATCGGATTTGCACAGGAAGTGGACATGTTTGCCATGCCTCGCAGGCGAGCACGATCAGCCAATTCCAATTCCCTAAGGTCCGCAAGCGAGAGAACCATGGATGTTGACTGTGGAACCAAAGCCTACGTATTGCAAACAAAAGAAAGGTTTCGAAAGCAAGTGAGGCAATGCGCAAGAATTGTTGGAGTTGATGGAGCAATTGAGTGGGTTGATGAGGTTGATGAAGCTCGAGATCGCGGTTGACGCGACGAGAATTGGAAACAACGCCAAATCACGTGAGTTACGGAGTCGGCAGGAGGCGGTGAGCCAAAATAACTCATGCTCCTTGGCAGCCGTTATTCTGCCCCTTCGGCAGCTGAGCCATAGCCCAGCTGTGATCGCTGCGCATTTTACGTTCAACATTTTACGTTTCACATCCACAACATTTACGAGGAGCAATAATAATACGATCGAAGTGGGGTGTTAGCTTCCTTGTTCCACCCGTCTTATTTACTTTGCATTTTTCGCACCTTTGCTCCCTCAACTCAATCACCACTCCGTTCTGCTTCACCTACCCTCCTTTAAACCTTCACCTATACAACCCCTCCAATCTGCAAGCATGGTCGGCGATGACAGAAAAGAAGATTCGAAGGGCATTGTCCCAGCCGTATCCGATGAACAGCTTTTCGAGGCTGTCAAGAAACACTCCAAGCCTGCTGGTCGTGTTTTTCAATATGGTACCGCGGGGTTTCGAATGAAGGCCAACCTCCTCGACTCGGTCGTCTTTCGCGTTGGACTTGCGGCTACATTACGCTCTCGCGAATTAAACAAGACAATTGGAGTCATGATTACAGCTTCTCACAACCCTCCAGAGGACAATGGCGTCAAGTTGGTCGATCCAATGGGTGAAATGTTGAGAGAAGACTGGGAAGGGAAGGCTACAGAGCTCGCGAATGCTGCTGATGAGGATGTGGTCGCACTATATCGGAAGCTCGAGGCGGAGCTGGGCATCAAACCAGGAGACGACAACTCTGCTTCGCGCAAGGAGTATGCAAATGTCGTTTTTGCTCGCGATACCAGAGCTTCTGGGCCAAAATTGGTTACGGCGCTCGTGGATGCTTTCAAAGCAACTGGAATCGCTCATGCCGACTACAAACTGCTCACCACGCCGCAATTGCATTACCTTACAAGGTGTACGAATACCGAAGGCACATCCCAGGCATATGGTGTTGTAAGCGAGGCAGGATATTACGAGAAATTGTCAGACGCCTTTGTGAGAGCAATGGATGGCAGAAAAGCGAGGGGCAGTCTGACAGTTGACTGCGCCAACGGTGTGGGGGGTCCAAAGTTGGCTGCTTGGGTGAAAACGCTGCAAGCTGCCGAGGAGAAAGTACAGGCTGAATACCTCAGCCGCAAGCCTCCGATCAAGAAGGATATGAAGACTGCGTTGGAAATTAAGATTGTTAATGATGATGTTCTAAGAGCAGAGGTGCTCAATCAGGATGTAAATATTTACCCCTCCTTATTTTTGGTCCGTGCTTACGTTCGTCCAGTGTGGTGCAGACTTTGTCAAAACAAAACAACGTGCCCCGCCATCATCCAAGGCCGGTCCTAATGAGCGTTGCTGCTCGTATGATGGTGATGCGGATCGCATTGTCTTCTACTTTAACGATCCTGAGCACGGGTTTCGTCTGCTAGACGGTGACCGTATCGCTACGCTTGCTGCATCTTTCATTGGAGATCTTGTACGCGAGGCAGGATTCGCAGACGAACTTAGCATTGGTGTCATTCAAACTGCCTATGCGAATGGTGCCAGTACGAAATACGTCGAGCAGACCTTAGGATTACCTGTTGTGTGCACCAAGACAGGCGTAAAGCACTTGCACCACGCAGCACTAAGCTTCGACGTCGGCGTATACTTCGAAGCAAACGGCCACGGAACAGTCGTCTTCTCAGACAAATCCCTCGACCTCTTCAAGAAAATCATCAAAGCCGAGAAATGGGAATCCCCCGCCCAACAAAGCGCAATCATGACGCTCTCCGCCCTCACAGACCTCATCAACCAAACCGTCGGCGACGCCCTCTCAGATATGCTTCTCGTCGAAGTAATCCTCGCCCATAAATCCTGGACACCTAAAGAATGGGATCTCACCTACACCGACCTTCCTAATCGTCTCGTTCGCGTCGAAGTTGGAGACCGCGGTCTCTTCACCACCGAGCACGCTGAACGAAGACTCGTGACGCCATATGGCGCACAAGCTCAAATCGATGCGCTTGTCTCGAAATTCAAAGATGGGAGATCGTTTGCTAGAGCTTCTGGTACTGAAGATGCTGTTCGTGTGTATGCTGAGGCGCGCACGAGAAGCGAGGCGGATGATTTGGCAAATAAAGTCGCGCTTGTTGTTAAGCAGGAAGGCGGTGGGCATTAAGGCGTGGAAAAGTAAATGAAGATATGAGATCATGAATATTTGGCGTTTTTTTCCTTATTTTTGTGTTTTTTTGGAAAAAGTTCAGATAAACAGTCTAGGTAGGAAAGTCTTATAGAAAAATTACCATTATTTCGACATCTAGATTCGCTTATGTGCTGATATCGCCGATATATACTAGAGAAAATCCCACCCCATAAATCAAAGAAAAAAATACCCTATCGTACAACCCTCTCCCGCACATATTTTCACCGACTCTCCAAACTCCTAATACTCCTCTCCTCCACCGGATCCAACCCTCCAGGCCCTTCACTCCCATAAACCCCCGTCCCCGCGCCCGTCCCATCCCTACTCCTCCTCCTCTCCCGTTGCCGCTCCCCGCTCTTCGTCCTAAACCCCTCCCTCAACCCACTATCCCTAAAATCATGCATCCCCTCATTCCGAATCCCGCGCATCCGCGCTTCCTCCTCGCGATCCCGCGTTGTCTTCGCGATCCCCATGTTCACGGTCCCGCGCAGCGCTTCGCTCGCGCCCCGGATGCCGCGGATGGTGTTGGAGATGCCGAGGTGGGGGCGTGCTTGCGTGGTGTGAGTTTGTGGGGAGGATGGAAAGGGGGGATTGGAGGTTTGGACGGGGGAGACGGGGGAGATGGGGTTGGTTGACTGAGGCGGGTGGGATGTGAGGGGGGAGAGAGCGGTGGGGTACTCACTTTCTTCTGGGTGGGAGGGTTGGGTGTAGGGGTCTGTTGGGTGGGTGTTCCCTGTTATGGTTGTTGAGTTGCCATATGTAGGATTTGCATTCCCGTACGTGGAGTTCGCTTGTCCGTATGCTGGACTCGGCGTCACAGAAGGCGTATGTGTATAGTTCCCCGTCTGATCATGACTCTGCGCCTGGCTCTGGCGAGGATCGTACGCACGATTCTGTGAGACACTCGGCGGTGGGCCAGGCGGTGGTGGGAAATGTTCTCTAATCGGAGAGTTACGCGCAGATGATCGCTCCGGGTAGACGGGTGGTTGTGTAGGTGATGTATCTTCCATTTCGTATTTCGAGCCCGAGCGCAGTTCTGAGCGGCGCGGGATGGGTGTGGTGTCTGGGTCTTTGTAGGGGACTGGTGGGGGTGGTTGTTCGGGGGAGTAGTCTCCTGGTGGGAGGCCGTAGTTCTGAGGTTGGGTTTGTGCTTGGGGATGAGAACCCAATGGCTGCGCATGTGAGGATAGTGGTTGTGTTTGGCCTGTTGGCTGGCTGTTTGGTGATGCTACTCTCGCGATGTTTGGGGATGCCACTCGTGAGAAGTTTGGGACATGGTTCGCTTGCTGCTGTTCCTGTTGACCTGGTCGATTTTGCTGAAACTGTGGCTGCTGGTTATTGACCGATAAATGTTGAGGTCTCTCCTGCGACGAGCCAACTGCTTTCGCTATCTCATTTTGTTTCTGGCTGTTCAAAGTCGTTTCTGAACTTTCTGGTGGAGGATCGGTCGTTGGATTATAAGGACCTGACACTGTATGCGTTGTTCCATCTGGCGCAACCGTGGTCGTTGCTGTGATGATTAGCACCTGTCACATTTCAAATTTCCGGAGCTACTTACTAGTGGTGGTGGTGGTTGTGGTTGTGACAGTGGTTCCCGGAGCCGGACCGTGGTTTTGTGGTTGCTGGTTCTGCTGTGGTCGAGCATCTGCAGAAGACGCATTGCTCACCGAATAGTAGGCGGAATCAGCATTGTAGCTGTTTTGGTTATTATTTAATAGATTTGAAGGCCTATTTTCCACATTCGAAGGTCTTTTTTCCAAGTTCGCAGGTCGCTGGTCGACATTTGACGGGGAAGGAGTTGCGGTTTCGACAACAGGGGGGTTTGGTGGATTTTGCGTCGTCCGCTTGTCTTTTGACGATCTAAATAATCCCATCTTGGTGTTTTGTTGCTGTGGTTGTTTGCGTAAGGGCATGTGTGATTGATGAATATAAAATAGAAATCAAATATACTTGGGAATTGCAGAATTACCTTCTTCTCGTCCACACGAGGGGTTGGGGTGGCTTCTTGCATGCTGATCCCGTGGCGCATCATGACGCAACGCCCCATCGTGGGGTGAGAACAAGGAATTTATGGATCAGGGGTCATGACGATGATTTGACGATCAATTGGTTGTAAATGATATACCACTTGAAAAAATCTCTGTAATAAACCAAACAATTTCATTATCGTCCAATAAATGCTAACTCGTCAACTCTCCATCTGCTTTCCAATACGTCTAGTTAGGTTTGAAGTTTGATGTGGATCTAGTGCCTCCGTAGACCTGGGATTTAGCGAAGAGTCTGCCCCTTTTCTTCGCTTATGGCGTGCTACGAGTAAACCCACCCGAATGAATAGCTACCTACCTACCTAAAGAAAGGATCTATCTTCCAGTCGCGTGTGACTAAATACAAACAGTACTGAAAAGTTTTTGTTTTGTATTGCAGAAGATTATTCTTCGACAGGATCAGCATGTACTCCTCGAAGTGGTTTGTGGAAAACTGGAAGCTGTCGACAAAACTTATCATTGCTTTCATTTCCTGCAGAATCAAAATCAATATGCTTGTGGTGTGAAAACAAGACAAAAGATACTTCACGTAGCCCGTAACTGCTGGTATGACCAGAGGTTACTTCGCTCTTTTTTTGCTATTTCGCTTGGGTTATTCGAGTGCGTTCGACTTTCGATCGGGCTGATGGCCAATAGACTTCGCCGCCAATCAATTCTTTGCACCAACTGACTGCTGCAGCTACAGGCTAATATGTATTCCCTTGGCCTCGAGGCTGCAGCTTTTCAACATCATTTGTTAGCCTGCATATGAATAATCTCTTCGTTCGCACCGCTCGGATTCATGTTATATCCAACGTCAATTGTCAAGACCCTGCCAATCGTTTTTCCCCCCGCATTGTTCCGCAAACCCATCGTACATTTCGCGGTTCAACATGCCATCTCCTACAGAGCAATTTGTTTGTCTTCCAGAGCTGATTCGCTGTGTCGCGAAAGCTTCACACAATCGGGGACTATTACACAGTTGCTGTTTAGTAAATAAAGCATTCAATGATGCATTTACTCCCAGCTTGTATTCCGAAATATGGTTCCGCTCGGAAAATGCACATTTCCTAATCGATTTCCCGGTCCTTGCAAACAACGCGGCGCTTCGCTACACCGAGATACTGGACATCTCTATTCCGGCGCAACATGGCCAGAATACAAAATATTCTAATGGTGTTTTGTGCGAACTTTACAATTCAGGGGTGGCGTCTCTTCTGGCGAAAATGCCACGGCTGACGAGGTTCCGGTTAGTGTCCATGAAACCAAAGCAACTTAGGGGCCGATTCTAATTAAAAGGTAGTTTGGACGGCATAGTGTTGTTCTCATCTACATTGGCAGATTTACAAGAGAAATGTCCTATGATCCAAACTTTGATTGTTCATCACAGAGACGACATCGAAGACATCATAAGACTTACCGACTACCACGACTTCCATAACGGGTACTATGAATGGCGCGATCTAATTTTGACTCATAACTTTTCACACTTTGCGAACCTGACCAGTCTTCAGATATCAGGACTCCACGGTGATCTGGTTAGAGCGAGAAAAGACATTGTCCAGACCCTCTTAAAATCACCTAACCTGCATAGTTTGGGCCTCTCAATAAATGAGGCGACTGTGGAAAGTTTGAGCACTATGCTCAATCCTCGGTATACGGATTTTCAGTACTTTCTGATCTCCTTAATCAAAGACTTTGTCGACGCAGGCGGAACACCACTACGACTACGGAAGTTGATCTTGGGATTTAGTATTATGCTGTGGGTGCCAGGCACATATTTTAGTGGGTTAACGGACCTAGCGTGTCTAGAGGAAGTCTATATCACGAATCAAGAGTTTCATGGTGCCATCGAGTTTATTGAAGACAATGATCATATAGCTTGGTCGCTTTTCACACCAGTAAACTGTCCGAATTTAAACACTATTGGGATCTATGAATTCAACGACAATGTCAGGAAATGGGCTCAATCCATACCCCCAGGATATATAAGGAGGCTCAGCACTTCTTCTGCGACGGCTGAAGATCTGAATACTGTGATGGGTACCGAAAGGGCGACCAGAAGGAAATTGACAGATGGACCGAGGACACTCACGATAAACATTGAGGACATGTCGTCCTTAGCCTCCGACTTTACGGCTGTCGACTTGAGAGGGATCCAGGCACTTTCAATAGTCACTCGTTATAGAACGCAGGACGTGGAGTCGGAAATAATTAGCTGGATCACCGCGGCACCTGATCTTGAGCAATTCTATTTGTCAACCGAGCAATATACTATTCCGAAAAAGGTGGGCACTGATGGAACCTCACCGGAAGATGGCAGCTTAGAGCATCGAATTGTGTATGAATGTAAGAAGTTGAGGTATTTGAGGGTGCAGAACAATGCTTGGCGAGTATTGAGACTGCCTGATGGCGGTGTTGGATTTGAGAGGCTGGACAGATTTGAGTCTAGAGACATTGAAATGTTTCAGCCTAGACATTTGTTGGGTGGGTATTAGCCGTAGGAGTTACAGCTGGAAAACAATTTTGAGAGTTTACATGGGATGAGCTCAGTTGGTACTAGGAACCTTCGCGTTTTATTTTTGATGAGGATATTTAATAACTACCATTGTTTCCAAGCCAAAGTACGTTCGTACACTAAGGCCCTGTTTACTCACCTAAAAAACTGATAATATTGTCAAATTGTTAGAATAGAACAGGGCTGCTCCCTGCCTCGGCTTTTGGCGGTTTTCTGGGGTTCCCACTCGCTAAATTTTCTCTTCTACTTACTTAGTATGAGTTTTTAGTAGGGTATACGGCTAGAGGTTAATGCCTATTGTCAGTTTTTCGTTATAAGGAGGGGAAATTCTAATAATTATAAAAAGTAGTCTCGACATTCTTTTACTTTTTTATGTTTTTGTGGATAAAATCGACAAAACCCCTAACTATTAAAAGAAACAGGTTAAAATTTGTTCTTCTTCTATCTTAACCCTTTAAACGGATTATAGCTAATGTATAGGGGTTTTTATAGAGTCGGAATAGGGTACTTGGGGACTCGCTACAGGGCATTCCCCGATTCGTTACGGACAGTCGGGGCACTCGCTATAGTGCTTAGGGGACCCTTCCTTGTACGTCGGATTTTAGTGTGTATTTGACCCCTACTAGCCTACGCTTTTAACATGGTAATCCGACAAGAATTGTCATTTTTTTAGGCGAGTAAACAGACCCTTAGTAGTCTAACTGAGAAGAATCAATAGTTTATACTTCCCTCCCGAACATACAAATAAGAAATTCCATTAAGTTAGAGAGTAAATGATATATATCAACTTTCCATACCCCTTCTTTTCAATTTTATTTTCCGTACCTAGACTCTTAGTGGACGTTATAACACGACCTCGATATAAACATAAAGCATTGACAGTGTCATAATGGTCTGTTGAATTTTTCTAAATTGATTTGGACTAATGTACACACTTTAAATCATCAACGGCTACGTTGACAGGCAGAGGAATCTGATGTATCGCTAAATTTAGACGATTGTTATTGAACGTTTCGATCCCTGCTTGCCCTATCCCCAGGATCTCTTGATCTTCCAAATCGTTCATGCTACTCACTCACTCCTTAGTACTTGAAAGCTGAGAACAGCATTTAATTGCACAAGGTACTTCTGCAGCCAAAGGATTCATTGTCAGCTTACTCCATTTCGATATAGTTTCGGTAGCTTTGGACTTTGCAAGGCTTACCAGTAAAGCAACATAGGTCCACACCCTATTCTGACATGTGAAGTTCTTGACCCTACGATAGCAAACCTTCTCTCTCTGGATTCTGCTGTACGACATCATTGCCTCTACTACTAGCTGTCACAAACCTTTCGAGCTCATGATCACTGCCCGTTTCCGGTTCTTCAACTTGGAATCCTGCTCCCAACGAGTGTGCTGCAACAACCGCTTGAGAGGGCAAGTCATTTTGATGTTGACGGCCAGGAACTCCTTCCTGGGCAATGACAATTCCAGCGGTTCCATGCGCTGAGGTCGGATGACCAAGATCCTCTGCAAATTCCACCAACTGGTTTGCCATGATGTACCTAGACCACCTCATAAGGGTCAAGCCTTTCCATCCATTTATGAACATAACCATAAATGTCAACATCTGTAGTGTTAGACAAATGCCAAATAATGCTGGGTAGAGTCTTGTAATATATGGTCTGAATGACAAGTCTGTATTGAGTCCAACCTTGGCTTTTTCCCTGCTGTGCAAATGCATCATCACACCACTCCAACACCAACATGTGTTGAACAATCCACTGCTGGATAAGAAAAGCAAGATTACTGTTGGGACTGCGATGACAACATCTTTGCACATAATCATCCGCCAAAGTCGACTCTTCTTGGAACTTAAGACGTAAGAAGCCTGTGTAATGAGAGTACTGATGAAGTAGAGATAGCTGATGCCCAACAGTACAAACCAACGGCAGTTAACACCTGCGGGCGGGAGATGCCAGATAATAGATAATCCGGTGATAGTTGAGAAAAGTACGGGTGATATCGCCAGCGGAAACAATAGCTTGCGTGATCGAGTACCAGCAAAATTGTCGTTGAACATATACTTTTCAGGGCGAAACGTGTATATTCCTCCAGACCAGGGACGAGCTTTGAAATATTCGGTAACATCCTTGCGCGAAGCAGACCTTTGGGGATACAAAAGTGGTAGAAGATGTATTCCGGCAGGTAGGTTCTTCTGGAAAATACTGTAACAAGTAGAGGCCGAAGTAAAGTTTCCCAGGAGATTACTCATCAAAATAGCAGGGAGGATGTACGTCAAGAACATGCAGATGCCAATCCGTCCACCAGGAGGTGAACTGGCATTTCCACCTACTCTAACGACAAAACCTGATATAACTTGATAAAAGAAGAGTGCAACCGCTAGACAAGTTCGATAGATGTCGTCGGTTCTGCTGTTGGCGAGCTCGTAAGCGACATCGTTACGAAATCGATCGATGTCAATGTCAGGAACGAGAGATATCTTTTCATAAACCTCCCATGGATTGAAGCCTTCTCCCACAAGCTCTTCAATTCCGCCCAGGAGTGTCCCAAGGGTTCTTACAAATTCAGCCTTCTCATCATTCCCTATTTCCCTCCATCGCCTTCTTACACCGCCTGGCCTACCCCAGATTGCAACTTTGATTCGCGCCATAAAATCAATCAGTCGTCTTTTGATTCTTGACTTCCATGTTTCTCCCGATTCTAAGGCAATCAACCCCGGTGCATGTCTCACATTCCACTCATGCTCGGCCCTAATTCTGCAACGACTCCACGCTTCTATCTTCAAGAGAAGCGAATAAATGGAGTCGATTGGATCGCCTAGGAGATGAAAAAGAACTAAATACGTTCTCTTATCCAGAGGTGAAACGTCCATTTGGCTGACGAGAATAAGAATTGGGATGAGCCAGGTATTCAAAATCGGTCCTGTGTCCTCATACCATGTTCTTCCTTTTCCGCAGTAAGTTTCGCAAGCCGGAAAAGTCAGGTAAGGCGCTTCGGCCGTCGAGTTGGGATGGAAGATGGTGGTGTCGTTGAGCAATAAAGTCCCGTTAGTGACCTCGGATTTTATTCTCGCGCGACATTTTTCCCAATCCAGAGATACGACTTGAGTGCAAAGATTAGCGAAGGCGGTGGCAGCGAAGTAGTGTTTATTCCATCGATTGCATGTCATGGCTAGGGTTTTCGTTCCTATATGAATACTGCATATCGGAGACTCATCGCAGGATTAAGCTCATATTTATCAGCCGGTTGTCGCAACCTTATCACTTTCAGCTGGCAAACCACAACTGGTATTACCACCTGGAGGCTTGCAGATACGGGATGTGCCGAGTGAAAGCCTTGAAAGTGCTTCAGCCCTAGACCAACCTGAAACGAGGCGTTCTTGGACAACCATTTTGGGTCGAGAGGCTGAAATACAGCAACAAAAGTATTGGGTAACTTAGCGCTCGATTCAATCGGGCGCCGAAAAATGATCTTTCTCCCAGAGGCTTTCTGATCAGGATAAGAGACGGTGGAAGTCCCACCACACCGGATGTCCACGAATGGGTTAAAAGTGAGACAATATAACAGTGCGTAATTTTTTACTGGCGATCTCTACTACGGGATTCATGACATCTATATGAGACCAACAATAAAATTCGTCTTTGATAGACTGTACGTTTCTGAAGTAGTCAAATGGTGATTTCCGACCACGCCGTGGCATAAACAAACTTGCTTTTTTAGATGCAGAATCGCCACAAAGTACGACGGAAACTTCTTCCACTACCTTCATTAGCATGAGAGTATTTACATGATACAAATAGCATGGTGTTCCTACATTGCAAATTACCTCAGTACTTTGTTTTCATTTTCGAGATTGATGTAACACTCAATAGAGGCTGGAGTTTAGTAGCTGCTGGGGATTATACTAGTGTTTAGCTAGATTAAGGGTTAACTTTACATTGTTTTCTATCATCAACGTTGTTGCCCGCTTATTCTCATCACAACACTCGAATTGCCAAAATATTTTGTTACAAGATCCAAGACATGTTCATATTCCCGCGTGAAATAGCCAGAAGAATAGGTGTTCATTCTTCGGGTGACGGACGCTAATATGAGAATACCATTATTCGTCGAAAGACTGATAAAGATTAGCAGCTGCGGCGAGGTACAAGCGTGGCAAGCCTGCTTTCTAACGCTCATTCTTAGCCTAGCCAACAAAAGGCCAACATTTAGTGCGTTGCCGCGCTTCCACGTCATTTAAAAGTCGACCACAAATTTTAAATCAATGGCGTCCGACTGGAGCACCTGGGTATTGACACACGATTATACGTTCGCAACATCAGTTTGATTCTTTGATATTTCTAGAAGAGTATCGGTGCTCGGGGGTTGGGACTTATGCTGATTTGCATTGTTAGTCACTCACGCACATTCAAACCCCCACTTCTCCAGATGTCTTCTTCAATGCAACGCTTTCTTTGCATTCCCGAGTTAACCTCATGGTTGGGACGAATTATAGTGAATCGTCAGCTCTTATGCGACTTTTGCTTAACCAACAAAAACTTCCAGGATGTATTCACACCTGCTTTGTATGAGGAGTTGTGGTTTTGTGAAGTTAATTCAGAAATCATTCTAGAAAGACTTCACTTGCTGTTGGCCAACAAAGCGTTGAAGTATACCCGAAGACTGGATATATTTTTTGGCTGTAGACTTTTAATGAATAATAAATATGAGGATAAATATCCTCAGGACAAGAATTTAAGCAGGGTACCTATACAATGAAAGTGTGCTCAAGCTCCTCCCACACATGCCAAAACTGATCGCTTTTTCGTAAGTACCTCCCCCAACCATGGCCATAGAAACCAGACTGAAGCAAGGTGCATACAGCTGGAAAGACTTCATCTTGCATAAATCGACCATTACGACAGTCTACCAAGAGTGCCCCAATTTGCAATCGTTGGTCATTCACCATAATTACCTAATCGAAAAACAGTTATCAGGAGATACCGATGGCATCGTCTACAATTTCGAATTGCATAAGGACTCTTATGAAAACTACACGTTCTTCACGATGGTCAATATCTCTCCCTTCAGGAACCTTAACAGTCTTGAGCTGTTTGGAATTCATGGGTTTCTAAAGTGCGCAAGGAAACATCTTGTCTCAGTTCTTCTTCGGTCCCCGAATCTGAAGCAACTTGGTATGTCGATTACCGGTCGTACTGCAGAGCGCCTGAGGTATGACGACATGGACGGAGCATATGAAAATGAATTACTGTACTTTTTCACATCATTATGCGAAGATTATGAAGTTGCTGGGGGAAAACCACTACCACTACAGAAACTTATTCTTGGCTTTTATATGATCTTGTGGGAGCCAGGAACGTACCTGACAAACCTGACAGACCTGTTGTATTTGAAAGAAGTGTACGTGTCAAAATGAGAGGACGGTGCTGTTCCATTCTCTGGGGAAGATGGTGGCTACATGTCATGGTCTTCCTTTGACGCTACGAGATGCCGGAAGCTGAGCAGCTTTAGGACTTACTATATGACTGAGTCCCTGTGCTCTTGGATTAGGCTCATGCAGCCAGGGCGATTCAGACAGTTCGGTGCAGAATTTATGGACGACAATGATACGCTATTAACTCTAAAACTCAATCATCTTCGGTGGAGTTCGTCGAGAATATCGAGTCTTCTCATTATCAACGCCGAGAACCCAGGACCCACAAACCTAGGCGACTTTGTTCGCGTGCGCCTTGATGGTATTCAAGCCCTCTCTGTGTTTGTGGACCTTTGGAGCCCTGAATTACGTCCCAATATCCTATACTGGGTCGGGAGAGCCTTTGATCTGCAGGAATTAGATCTCACATGTCATTGGGAGTCATTGATCCAAATATGCTCTGAGGCTGACGCGGAAATATTGGCTTTAGCAAGACTCATTTCCCTCGCATGCAAGAAGCTAAAATACTTGAAGTTGAACCATAACGCTTGGCGCGTCAAAAGATTGGATGGTATGCAAAGCCATCCGGTTCTTGAAAGCATGGACAAATTCGAGTGCAGATCCATTGACGCGTTCCAACCAACCCTCAGAATCAAAGAATTTGAGGGTTTCATTTGCTATAATTCATATAGTCCTGACTCATTATCCAAGTCCGAGTTAAGACGATTGTTAGGTGAACTATAGATATGGCATGATTCATGCAGGTTTTATCCAATTCTACTAGGAAGCCCTGGTCTTCGGCATAATTATTTCTGCTGAAGAAACAAATAAAACACCGATTGAAATTAGTATAAGTTTCACTACACTAAGTGGAGACATGGATTTGGTATTCGAAAAAATTGACTTCGCAGACTTTACTTTGAACCTATATATGTTTGTTATTACTGACCTCACAGATAGGCGTATCTGAAGGGTTTACTTCTACAACGGTTCTTTTGCCAACTAGCCAAAAAGCTGTCAATTAATTGAAAGGGTAATATGCTCCCCTTTTTGATCTTGGTTGATCTTTTTTCGCGACGTTCAATAATACTTTGCCAATATCCTGTTTATTTACTAGCTTTCTTTTTTGCCCCACGAGACCCTTCCGCAAATGCTCAAATTATACAATCACAACTGAAGTAGATTCTTTGGAGTGTCGGGGTCCTACAATTTTAAAAGACTGGATTTTTGCAACTTCAAATAGTGCTTGTGGCATTACTTAAGATTTCAGAATGGCATTTCATGTACCGTGCTTCATCAAAGACAAGAGTGCTTTTCAATCTAGACTTGGGGAAGTATTTTCGACCTAGCTTTGGCTATGAGATTTTGCTAACGATCCATACTAATACTGCTTAAGGATTTGAGAAGATGAATTACTC
This sequence comes from Glarea lozoyensis ATCC 20868, assembly GCF_000409485.1. NCBI lineage: Eukaryota > Fungi > Ascomycota > Leotiomycetes > Helotiales > Helotiaceae > Glarea > Glarea lozoyensis. The sequence goes on from NW_007360983.1 coordinate 109,615, forward strand.
CAGTGAGATACATAGTTTAAAAGACGAGATTTGCTATTATAGAAGTGTTGACATTCCATATTGATAAAAGTAGTCTCAGCGAATTTGCGGCCAATAATGTGGCGTGTATTAATAATATTGGCTTGGCTGTTGGTATCCCTGTTTGGTAAATAAATCCAAATCTGACTGCAGCTGCCTCATACCAAGTTCAAGATAGACTACACCTCACATTAGTGACATTGTTCAATATCAGTAGACTTATCCCTTATATCATTCATCAGAGACCATCGGACCATGCTGAAATTTGAATAAGCAACAACTCTTCTCCTGTAGGATCGTGGACGCAGAGACGCCAAAACCTTCCCAGGCAGAAGCCACACAGCATGGCCTACGCTGCTAGCCAATTCGCTAGCCTTCCAGAGATGTTGAGCGACCTTTCTCACTTCGTCGTCAACCGGCAGCTCCTGTATAACCTCTGCTTGGTCAATAAAACCTTCAATTCTGCTTTCACTCCTCGACTGTACGAGGAAATATGGTTTCGCCCGAACAATGCGTTTTTATTGTTCCACGGTTCGCTTTTGGATAACAAAGCCCTGCTATACACCCGAAAGATAGGTCTTGCTGTTCGACTGAATTTTCCGCCAGAACGTGGTGATGGCCACCTCATGACAGTTGTCTGTGGCCATTATAATCAAGGCATGCGAGATCTCTTGCCAAAAATGCCTCAATTGAGTGAATTCCGGTATGTCGTAGTAATCAAATGAATTTCGTAGCTGATTTCTTTCGATCAAAGCTGGCATGACATGCCGCTGCAAGAGAGTACGTTAATAATTCTGCGAGAAAGTTGTCTACATTTGAAAGCGCTAGTCATCCATCATGAGAATCAAATCGAGAGTTTAATGGGAAGCACCAACTCCACTGAATGGGAACGTGGTCTGCTGGGCAGACAACATCATTTCAAAACCCCTCGTTTAGGCATTTTTTCCGGATTGACAACACTAGAAATTTCTAATCTTTACGGTGATCTGCCGGAAGCGCGACCAAGGTTGATCAAAGTGCTGCTCAGCTCACCTGGCTTACGCACTTTGGCTCTCTCGATAAGTATCCTACTCTCGAACGCTTAGGAAGTGAAGCTGTTGACTGCACAGAGCAGTACCTTGGGTTCTGGGAGCAAACATGCCTAGATTACGTGGAGGCAGGTGGTACACCGCTCCAGCTCAAAAAGCTTGTGCTAGGCCGAAGTATGATACTTCGGAAGCCAGGAACGTACCTTGAAGGTCTAACAGACCTCACGTACTTAGAGGACGTGTATATTCATAATAAGTATTCTTTCACGCCGTTGGGCACGATAATGAACGACGAGAATGTAGCATGGTCCATCCTAACTCCGAGCCATTGTCCTAAGCTGAGTAAGTTCGAGGTTACAAACTTTAGCGAAAGCGAAAAGAAATGGGCACAAGACTTAGACAAAAGTCAAATAAGGCAGCTTGCTACCAGGTATGGCTTGATTAAAGATTTGGCTTGCCTGATATCGAATAAAGTAGACAACCGGAGAGAGCCTCAGCCCAAGCTAAAGTCATTAACGACAGGAATAAATCCTATTTACGGCTCTTCGCATGACGGAGATGATCTGAACGCTAGGAAGTTGCAGAATTTACAAGCACTTTCAGCATTCGCTAGTTGTGATACGCCAGAGAGACAATCTAAAACCCTCGAAAGGATCAAAGGAGCAACACAACTTGAACAGCTTCATCTATATGGTTGTCGGGTTCAACATGAAGAACACATGCCGGTTTATGGCAGCTTTGGGTATGAGATAGCCCTCCGGTGCACAAAATTACGATATTTGCGGCTGGATAACGTCGCTTGGCGCATTACGAGATACGGAAATGGCACTGATGGGTTGAAATTGCGGTTCGAGAGGTTGGATGGATTTGAGATGAGAGCTATAGAGTGTTTTCAGCCGAGAGGTATATTCGATAATTACTGGGACCGAAGATGAGATATTCATGCTGTTTAAGGGTTTTGGATATTTGCAGAGAGGGAGTTAATTTGGGGTGTTAAGCAGACTTAGTTACCATATTGAGAACGAACGTACGTGATACCAAACTAGAGAGTTCAAACCTTTCACTAAAGTGAGTATGGTTTCTTTTTCCGGGCTTCAATAATATCAGCGTCTTGATTCTTCCCCTGGAAGTCAAGGACAGGTCCCGGATTCCCCAATTCTCGGCTTCCAGGTATTGGAAATTGATCTAGAGAATACTCCTACCTCATTAAAGGGTGAGAATCTCATTGGAGTTGGATATATTGAGCGGTTTGCGATTTGGAGGAGGGTTGATTATACTGCAAAAGATGACGATTAGACTTTTGATATGAGCTGTTGGACAACATTGCAGTTTATGGGGCCAAGTTCTGAACATATCTTTTGCTGATTAACTGCTTTACGACCACTTCCTTCATTGCAAATTCTTGTGTAGAGAGAAAGGAATGGGGACGTCTCAAATTCTCCAACACGGTTGTGATGTCCCATCTTAGATCGAGAAGGCGCACAGATGATGCGAGACTCTACACGAAGGCGGTATATGTAGTATTCAAATTGTTATGTGGGCGATATAGACCAAACCGACCGATAAAGGTCGAGCAACGTACAAAGATTGCCATTATAGACCTGGAAATCCCTCGTCACGCCGATAAGATGCATCCCAAACTCCGTTTCGTTGAACGCCTCTCCCAAATCCCTGAATCTTCTCAAACCATCTCCCCACTCATCAAACCATCATTCTCCTTCCACTTCTGCTCCCTCTTAGCCCTCATCTTTTCCTCCTCAATCTCCTCACTCTTCTCAATAACCCCATCAATGTCAATCAACTTGCCCGTTCTTCCCTCAGCAGTCTGGTTCATCATCTCCTCTCCCTTCGCCTTCTTCGCCCTCATCTCGGCCTCACTCAAATCCTTCCATCCCTTGCCCTTCTTCCCAAACTTGTCGGCGTCGTCCAACATATAAGGATTTTGGCCCGGATACCCCATGATGATCACACGCGTAACCTCTTTCATCGCATCCAATGCATAGAAGTTATCACGCACCAATGCGTATTTGTGCAGGTCGTAGTCTTGCATTCCGCGAGCTCCGTCGTTGGTCCACCAGATGATGCGGAGTTGGCCTGGTGGGTGGAATTTCGTTACGTGGCCGGTGAAGGCGGTGTAGAGCGTCGACTTGAGGGAAGAGTAGTAGGATCCTAGATAAGATTCTTGTTGTTCCGGGTGGTTATCGAAGAATATGGTAGGCTTGCCGGTGATAACTGGTGGTGGGTTGTCCATTTTGAGGGGTTTATGTCACGTTTCTCGATTGTCCCAGGAGGAGAAAAAAACCGCCGCGGTATCCGAGGGTGAACTGGCCTAAGATCGCTTGTGAAGGTATGCTTGTGATTTAGATAGGCTTATTATGTCGCGAGAAAGCAATATACAGGGCGATTGTCGGCTCTCGATGTGGAAGTGTTTCTAGGAGTGAGTTAAGTCAAGTTGTGAGGAAGCCCGACGTCGAAAAGTCTAGTTTTATGCAGGGGAGTCAGCTAGCGCAGAAGCGGGGCGGCATGTGCGTAATTATGTGGTCGTTCGGCGATTAGATTGCACGGAGATAAGATTGAAAACAACAACTTCAAATTTATTTTTCGTCTTCCAACTCCTTTCATCTACAAAGTCTCAAGCGAGTATATCCTCATCTCGTATTTTACTCCTTATATTTACGATCTCTGAATCCGGCAAGCACCTCTACAGTACCATCTCCCGCCTCCGCATATCTTTTGGCAGAGATTTCCGGGTTGAGTTGCAACGTCTGCTTTGCCTTGACCCATTGCTCCATCGTCACCGGCGTCTCGAATCGCGGCTTTACTCCCGCCTCTTTCAGCACAGGAGAATCGAGAATCGGATTAAGGACAGTATCGTTATGAGGTCGAGCGAAATACAACAGACCAGTGCGGTCATATGCCCATTGATCCTTCGGCGGAGTCACAACACGATGCACTGAGCTCTTCAACCATCCGCCCGTCAAATGCGAAATCGTGTCGGCCAGATTGACGGTAATTGTTCCTGGTTGAGCGGATACCCAGGTCCAATTCCCGTCGTCTCCTAGAATTTGCAATCCTGCAATGGGTTGTCTGAAGAGCAATGTTACGGTCCCTAAATCAGTGTGTCCGTTGCTCACACCACCACCACTCGCTTCCCACTCCTCAGGAGTACGTTTTCTGTACAGCATGTATCGAAAGTGGTCCTCGGATTTCTTTTCATACGTGTGCTGGTTGACGAGAAAGTCTTCGTCCGGAAGTCTCAAGATTATCGCAAACAGCCTGAGGAGTGGAAGCACAACGTTTGCATGCAAAGTCCGGGAAAAGTGCTCGATATCCTTGATATGGGCCTGAAGCAGTGGCGGCTGTGCATATTTCCCCTCAAAATCGGCAGTGAATTTGGGAATGTTGTATATCTCGACATTGTCTCTGGTACTGCCTTCTTTTCTATGACCGTTTCTTCGCCAGCCGTTGTAATCGGCTGATGCATAGTCCACCTCATACTTGGCTTTTTCATCCACGGGTAGAGCGAAGAAGGATTTTGCAAGTTTGAATTGTTGGTCTACTTCTTCTGGCGAGAGACCGTAGTTTTTCACATAGAAGAACCCAACGTGGTGGACTGCATGCTCGAGTTGAGCTGCGAGTCGTTCCTTGCCACCTTCTCGTTCATAGTCCGAGAGATCGAGCGTTACAAGCTCTGCCCAATTTAACTTTTCGTTTGTCTCGGGAGGATGAGTGTATGTTGGTAACCGGTCGTAGTCATATTGATGAGGGTCTGACGATGAGTCTAGCGAAGAGACTTGAACGGGCACGTTTTCCGTCAATGTTGCTGACATGGTTCTCTTTGATTGTTTTCACACGAGACTTGAATACATTTCATTTCCTTCCGGGTTTGTTCAGCTCTTTATATGCCTATTTTCTGGAATTGCAAGGTTCATTTGGGGGTTCTGCTTATCCAGCAGAGGCATCATTTGGCGTCATTTCAACCCCGCATGTCACCACGAACAGGTCCCCACTTTTGAGTTATATGGAAGACCTCTCGAAGTATCTCAATTCCATTTCACATGCATCAGGATAGCTCAGTATGGATCTACGAACAACCTGTGGATCAGATATTTGAAATTTACGTTTGTAGCTGTTTCATTCGATACTTATGTTGCGGTGTTTTGTTCGTCATGCGCGAAGTTTCTTCGTCATTCTTGATTACAATTATCGGATGCTACGAACGATCTTGTACCCTTAGGTGGAGTGAAAGGTTATTCATTCGACCAGAGTGCGCCATCAATTCTGTTATGGAAAAATATCATGCATTAACTATATCGTTTCTCAGTTATATTATACCTGGCTTTTCTTCGCTAAATAACATAGATAAAATCTACTTGATTATCCAACACCGCGCCAGCAGCCATTCTCGCCCTGATCTTTTTGTTGTGCATCCAGAACCATAAGACGACGCCACCTAGCACAGGCAATGCCAGTGCAGTGAGCGCCATCCCTACACTGAATCCAGTTGGATATCTAGGAGCTTCTGTTGTGATGAAGATGTTGCTGCTCACGAAATTCGCACAATTTCCCACGCCCAATATTATGGCTGTTCCTACTCCAAGCTCCTTTGGTCCGCGAAGATTCGCACTTAGCCAACCAATATATAAGGACATTTGAATAAACGTTCCTAAGGATATGAGAAATTGAGCCATATATCTCACACCATACGACAATTGGACATAATGAATTACCCAACCCACCAACGAACAGATAATGGCGGGTGCAAGAAATACGGCTCGAGAATTCCATCTACCAGCGAGAAATGCGCTGGTTACCGGTCCGATGATTCCAACAATCCAAATGGGCATCGTCATGACCTGTGCTCGTCGAGCTGTCCAACCCAATTGCGATACGATGGTCGGATTAAAAGATGACAATGAACCTGCGGATACATCGGCGCAAAAGAACAAGAGAGTCATCGACCAGATTCTGGGATCGAAAAGGACTTTGATCAGAGGCCTATTTATTGTGCTCGCTTCGCCTTTGTCGGCCTCCAGACGAGCTAGAAGGCGTGAACGATCCGTTTCGGAAAGCCAGCTGTCTTTCGCGGGAAAATGTGGGACGAAAACCAGCGCAATGAAGCTAAAGACGATTGTTGCGAGACCTTCCACGATGAAAATCCTGATATTGTTAGTCTTGAACAAGCTTGGAGGAGCGGAGATATATACCATTGCCACCCCTCGAGTCCAGCTTTTCCATCCAAGTCCATCAACGCATAGGCGAGCAGCTACATTTATTAGCAAAGAAACAGTCATCGGCTGATTAGGAACATACACCGCTAAAACAGGAACCAAGCAACCCAAGACTCAAGAACAAACAGAAGCGAAGGGCGAGCTCCTTCTTTCGGTAATATGAAGCAATGAGTAGACCTGCACCGGCTGGAAGACTTGCTTCCATGATTCCCATCAGAAATCTTAGGGCAAGAAGACCTTCATACGAGTGCGTTAAGCCTTGGCACATGGAAAGGATACCTGTGAAATGTTAGAAACTCCAATACGATGCTTGGGAGTCGCGACTTACCAAGGATAAAGGTCATACCGCCCAACCACAAGTTCGGTTTAACGTACGGCAGAGCCAGAATGATGTTACTCGGTACTTCTGCCAAAACGAACGGAATATAGAAGATCCAAAGAGCGGTATTGAATCCTTTCTTCGGCATATCCAACCCTTTTTCCAGACCTGCGAGACGGGCATTCGCGATATTGGTTCGATCGAGGAAACATATTAGGTAGAGGAGTCCAAGAATCGGAATAACTTTCAAATCCAATTTCGTTGTCAGCCGACGATCTTCAGCTGCGGATATTGTCGTGAAATCTGTCTCGCCGGTTGAGAAGTCTGGGGAAGATGTGCTGTTTTGACTTCGTGGGCTTTTCTTTTCCAGAGCTGGCGCGTCGTTAACGACGACTTTCTCGGAGTCCATGGCTTCAAAAAGATTTCAGTATTTCGACTTCAAGACTCGAAAATCTGAGATCAGTCCGGAATATAGATTTGGTAACAGCGAAAAATTACAAAGATCGCCTGTTTTCAACAATGGATCATCTCAAATATACCTGAATTCCCCTTCAACCACGCCCTACACAAAAGTCATGCCAAATTACGATAAGCCAAGATTTTGACTCGCGGCGGTACAGACTGCCAGCTGTTACAGGGATGGTTATCAGAGTTATCTCCGCAAGTATGCTGCCGGATGTTGATCAGTATCATTAGCGTCCAAAAGTGGGATTTTACCATATCTACGGGACCTAGTGTCTGGTTCCTGGATAACAATATGGAGCTTGTACAATCCGTATGCATTGCATATCCCACCGTGCGGAGCGGACAGCCGATATCCTGAGCTTCATGTTTATACCAAGATGAACATTGAGGCTGCCGAAACCATTTCGACGCGACCGCGACTTGGAAGACATTTTCTAATACCACAACACTCTGAATCCCAAGTAACAAAAGTCGACCTGTCTAAAATCAAATAATTGAATCCCTCAAAATGGTCGGACACCTAGCAAACCGCGCCCAGTTCGGCCTCATCCTCCCCTCCACAAACACCTCCGTAGAAGCAGAATTCAACCGCATGCTCGTCCCAGGTAAGACCCCTCAAAATCCCTTTCCTAACCCAACCTCCCATTCCCACAACTAACAACACCCAGGCGTCTCCTGGCACAGCGGCCGCATCTTCGCCGCCAACCCCGACCTCTCAAGCAACGAATCCATGGTCGCCTTCCTCGAAGAGCTCCGCGTCGAGATAAAACGCGCCGTTCAATCGGTGCTACACGCCAAAATCGACTACCTAGTAATGGGCATGTCCGCCGAAACCTTCTGGGGCGGCAAAAACGGCGCCGAAGAGTTCGTACGCTTCATGGGCGATTTGTCTGGCGGACTCGGTATCACGACCGGGGCGGCGGCGTGCGGGAAGGTGATTGAGACGTATGGGGTTAAGAGGATTGGGATAATCACGCCGTATCAGGAGGTGGGCGATCAGCAGGTTGTGGATTTCTTTACGGAGATTGGGTGTGAAGTAAAAGCGATTTATGGGATGAGATGTGCGACTGCGACGTCAATTTCGGAGGTGGGCAAGGAGGAGGTGAAGGAGGCGTTTAGACGGGTTGATGGGCCCGAGGTGGAGTTGTTGATTCAGGCTGGCACGAATCTGTTGGCGGGGGAGGCGGCGGCGGAGATGGAGGTTGAGCTTGGGAAGCCGGTTGTGGCGATTAATGTTGCGACGGTGTGGCATGCTTATAGGAGTAATGGGATTATGGACCAGATTAAGGGGTGGGGGAGCCTTTTGGAGAAGTATTAGTTAGATTAGGGCAGTAATTTGAAAACTTAAGAAATCTTTGAGTTGTCGTTTGAAATACTTATAAACTGTCTCTTTCTCAACTGCTAAGACTCATTCAAGATCAAGTGTAGCTTAAAGAACCACTAGGACAGCCCTCAAGTCAAAACATATATCCAGATACCAAACTCAATTAGGTTGCTGAATAGATGATTTGGTTTTGGTCTATTCAACATAACTAAACCCCGCCTGAAACCACACGGTCATCAACCCCGCCACCGGCGCATTCTCCCTCAAAAACCCCTTAAACACATTATGCGCCTCGCATACCGTCTCATAATACCGCATATCCTCTAAACTTTTAAACACGGATTTGGTGACGAAATTGTAGCCTTGGTCGGCGGCGCTGCCGTTTGCTGGGCCGGCTTCCATGGAGATGATGTAGGGTCTGCCGGACTGAGGGGTGTTAGCTGGGGGAGTGATGAGGGGGAGGAAAAGGGAGGGGATATAGGGAGAGGGAAGGGGAGTTGATGAGTACTTTTTGTTGAGTTTCGGTGAAGTTTTGGAAGCCCTTTAGGGCGATGGTGTGGTGGTCTGGAGAGGGCAGTTTGATCATTGTCACGCGGGTGATTGGGGCTGTCATGATGGCGGTCGTTTTGTTGGTGGTCTTGTCTCTAATCGAGCTCATATAAAAGACTGAAGATGTGAGACCTTTTCTCAAATAATTCATTCAAACTCATAACCCCTCCAAATCAACATCCATCATAGCAACCACCCCGTGGATGTCTGAAGCGAGCTATAGTGGGCCCAAATGTCGATATCCAGAAATATGGAGATCGGTTACTTGTATCCGACACCACTTTTGCTATATCGCCCCCTGACTCGGATAGCTAATCGCGCAGGACCCCTGCTATCGTAGTTCAGAGCAGGCGAATGTTGAAACTCAAATCAACAATAAACACACTTTTGAGGATTAGATCTGATGTATTTTGCGTCTTGAATTCATCGTATTCTCATTTTCATAATGTCGTCGACCGACCAATCATTCTCCTTGGCCATCATAGGCTCAGGTATCGGCGGACTAGCCCTCGCGATTGGACTTCTGAAACAAAATGTTCGATGTACAGTCTATGAAGCCGCCCCTGTCTTTGATGCCGTGGGAGCTGGTATCGGATTGGGACCGAATTCGTTGAAAGCTATGGCGTTGATGGACGAGGAATTCGCAAAGATGTACGACGACATTAAAGTTGGGAATACCGCACCGGAACGATACAACGAGCAAATAGAGATTTTGGGAGCCGAAGAGGGGTTTCGACATGGTGGATCGGTCAGACATCCAGATTTTACTCGCAGTAGTGCTCATCGAAGAGCTTTGTTGGAGGTGATGAAGAGTTTGATACCCGAGGGAACTGTTAAGTTTAATAAACGAGTTGTGTCGCTTGTGCAGAAGGATTCGAAAGTGAGTATTGAGTTTACAGGTCAGTTATATGATTTCATTGTTGCTTTCGGTTCTGATTTGTCGCTTCCGATGTGACGAGCAAATAGCTCTGCGCAATTAAGGACTAACTCATACTGTTAAGATGGTGAAAAGGTCATATTCGACGCTGTGATCGGATGCGACGGAATCAAGGGAATGACCAGACGCGAAGTCCTCGAATCGAGATACCCAGAAGAGGTCCCAGCAAAGTACTGCAACGAGTATGTTTACCGAGGAATTACCACAATGGAAAACGCGAAAGCCATCATTGGAACATATGCTGAAGACGCTCGCTGGTTTATGATGCCTAATAAAGGTTGGGCGATGTACCCCATATCAGGCGGTAAAGAAGTGAACATTGTGGTATTTGTCAACGATGACAAACCTTGGGTTGGAGAGCAGGCAGCACGGCCGGTAGAGAAAGAGGAGATGTTGAGAGAACTCGAAGGCTTTGACAAGCGACTCATAGGACTGTTGGAAGTAAGTCTCGCACTTCTGGCTCGTAACGCAGAACTGATATTTGAGTAGTACGTGAAGCCGATGAGATGGCCACTCTTCCATCACCCTGATACCCCAACATACGTGAAGGAAAGGATCTGTCTTCTTGGTGACGTCGCCCACGCCTCAAGCCCTAATCAAGCAGCTGGCGCTGGACAAGGTTTAGAGGATGCTTTGGTTCTCTCTAGAGTTTTGGGCTTGGTGAAAAACGCAAGCGAGCTAGATGCGGCGTTTGAGGTCTATGACTTGATCAGGCGACCAAGAGCGCAAAAGGTTGTTCAAGAAAGTAAAGACGTTGGCGACATTTACTTCCTCACCCACCCTGATTTTGGGACCGACTTAGAAAAGATCACCGAGGACGCAAATAGACGACTTCCGCTAATATGGTGGTATGATCTCGAGGCAGATGTGAAAATCGCAGAAGAGGAGTTTAGAAAGAAGGTCGCAAGATTACCAACAGTGGGCAAGGGGTCTGCTGAAAAGACATCTAAGAAGAAGACAAGCATATTTCAGTGTGTTGTATCATAGTATAGCGTAGCATAATTAGCGTAAGGACTGTTTTATTGTAATCCAAAATGAACCAATTGATCATGAAGCGCCCGCACGGAGAATTTCGCCTATGTCGTCCCAGCTCCAATCTTGCAGGTTGTCGTTTGCATCGTCCATATATGATAGCTGCGGCCAGAAGTGGTCCTGGCTTGCACGTGCGTGGTGACTGGGAATAGCGGATAGAGAACAGTCAAGACTTCCCCCACTGATAGCTTTCGGCGATTTCAACAATGGACTTTTATCTGGCGAGAAGCCTTGCTGTTCGTCTTTTCCAGCCCTATGGAAGGTTAAAACGTACTGATCTGCCATTGCGCTGACCTCGATAACGATAGCACCCCACGTCCGCATAGATCCCGGGACCTTGGAACTGTCAAGCTGGGACGAAACCATTGTGGCCAAATCGTGTAATAGCTTCTGCGAGTCTGCCAGCGTCTCATGTTTCCCCTGCTTAACGTGGCATATGATGTCCAGAACAAGTATCAAAGAGGACGCAACGGTGTAAAATATGTCCCACCATGTACATGAGTTAAACTTGTTTATTGCACCAAGCTTCCTCATGATACATGCCAGTGATCTTCCAGAGTCAATACATGTTTCAGAAACCGTAAGAAGCGTTGGTGTTAGTGTGCTTTCTGGATCCTTGGACATTCTAGTTGCTCGACGAAGCAATGCAGCCCTGGACATCAAAACTCTAATATAGTAAAATTGAACATGTAACAAGAGGAGGGGTCTCTGAGATGAAGGTGCGAGAGAATCTGTGACTTCAAGACGCAAATGGAGTGGCAGCGCTTCTTTCCATTTATCCAATTCTATTAGTGACATTAGCATTCACTCAGGCGTTTCGTGCAAAGACCAAGGGGACATAAACAGCCCGAAGGAAGGACGTACCTCGAAGAACACCAGCTGCTGGAGAGAGTGGTCCAGAGTACGCATCTTCTGCACTCGTGCTACCAGAACCAGTCGGATTCAGCGCTCTGCAAGCGGACCCAAGCAACACAACGAGCCGCTGAGACCACTTCATAAAATCTTGAGGGCAGTGACCGGCAACTCCTACAATCCTCTCATTTGGGAAACTGACAGAACTCAGAGTGTACGCAATGGCGCTTGGTCTGTCGTAAGATGACACTTGCATATGCTCAAAGGCGTAGAGCGTCCACCAAAGTTGCTTTCTAAGTTCTCTTCCCAGTGGACTTTGCGTATGTTTAACGTCATCTCGGTGTAAACCAATCGCAAATGCAATGCGAACAGCAGTTCCAGTAATATTCCAGCATGCATCTCTGTGACTAGTATTATGAAGATGCAACGCCGCAAGCATAAGCGCTTGGACTGTGTAAAGATTTGAAGTAAAGAAAACTGTAGGCAGAAGTGTCTGAACGTGGCGCCACCATTTTCGCTCTGCCTCGTCCGGTATAGTGATTGAAGCAACACGCCTCGAAAGGATCAAGACACAAAGCAACCCACAAAGCCAAGATGGGTCTGCCGATGAAGACGATAAAGACCATGTTTCGTACGTGCCACGGAATGACGCTTCGTGAAGCACAGGAAAGTCGGAATGGATGACATCGAAATATGTGTCTACCAAGGTCTCGAGAACTGGCCCATCGATTTCTCTGACTGCATCAGAAGGCGAGCCGTAGTCAGTAGGAACAGACCCTCTCCGATCTTCACTTCCAAGGCTGTTCTGCCTCTTCGAGACCACAAGAGGATTCTCAGCTGTTTCGTACTGGTCCGCAGCGTTCTGTCCAAACATGGAAAATTCGCAAGCGGCATCGTTCCCAATGAGTTTTCTCAGATGCAGATGAAATGAGAATGAGCTGGAAGGGCCGATATATTGGACTTGGCCTTGCTGATCCGGAAGAAGTGGGAGGGTGTAATCATCGTCTTTTGTTTCAATTGCATCTGCGTCTCCTGTCGCGATACTCTCTTCAATCACCGGCAATGGTATTCCCAGAGATTTCCCCAATTGCTGCATCTCATCATTCGTCGATAAGTCTGCTTCCGGGACAAGTCCTTTTACAAGAGATTCGAGCAATACCAACCTTCCTCCTATTGATTCGGCGTTACCGTACAGACGCTTTTTGCGCGGCTGCGTGGTGGTACACGCAATTGCATGAAGCTGGCAATATCGACATTGGGACTGGCTCATGATCCTATCGCATTTTTGTTTCCTCGTCTTGCACTTGTCGCAAGACGTCTCTGTCCGTTTCCTCTTCTCTGGAGGGACGCGACGACTGGTGTTGACCGCCTCCATGATGTGAAGAAAGATGATTGTGAGTGAACGACATGATGGAATTGATGGGATAGCCGGAAATGTATCTGGTTTGAGCTGAACTAATGGTATCTTGGGTATCTTGAGTGGAACACAAAGGTGGGGATGGACTCTGATATCTGGGTTCTGGGTTGTTGACTGATGACAGCGCGCGCGATAAGGAGCAGGAGAAGGGTCCGCTTGGGAGAAGTTCGGAGCTTCAATAATCCGGGGTAAACAGGGGCGAATTTATGGAATCATAGAGTGGGTTTAGCGCCACGACATTCGTTTCAATCCTACTAAATACAATTGCCTTTCTGCACCAATTCTGTTACATCACTTAACCTCAATCCGTCAACAGGTGAATATATACAATATGCCTACATCGCTTGGCTATGGATCGTCGCTAATCATAACTTCGCAGGCATCCTCTTCTGCGAATCCAGGTCGTATTCTGTCACCAATTTCTCTGCTGCCATCTCTCCAACAATATATGCCGTGGATTGGGTATGATTGCTGATAGAAAGTTAGCAGAGCCGATGTGAAGAGCAGGCTGCGGTTTAATATACTTTGGCACAAATGGACAAACACTCAAGTCAACAATCCGCAGCGATTCGAGGCCAAAAACCCGAAAATTGGAGTCTACACAGGCGGTTTCGGGGTTCAATCCCATGCGAGCTGTACATGACATGTGCCAGGAACTTCCCATGTGCTTCCGTATATGGTCCTGCGGCATGGTGGTCAGACTGAACATGGATGAAAAATCCGGCGTACATACCAATATCGCCTCGTCCGACTCGTCTCTTGGTCCTACTTTCTCAATAGTTCGACTTGCATACACTGGAGCGGACAATATACGCATCACCTCACGTATACCTTCTATCATCACACGTTGGTCATAAGGATGTGTTAAGAACTTAGGATCAATCAGAGGAGCTGCCAGCGGATCTGCTGATTCCAGCGTGACGGTTCCGCGGCTCTGTGGGTTCATGATTAGGCACATGCTACCGAGAAATCGCTCTTCCGGAGCCTCTTCGTATGACAGAAATGCTGCAGGCGTATGCTTCTGAAGTGTTAGTTGCAGATCATCAAATGGGTAGATTAAAGGGAAGCCAACCGTCGCGAGTTCAAATGAGGGAACCGTCGAAGACTGCAGAAACCTCTTCTTCTCATCCGGGAGAGCCTCGTACTCCTTCGACCCTGTCACGGATTGCAGTTTGAGCCAACCCATCGGCGTCGGGCTTTGTGATAACGGTTGCCCTTCAAGGGTCGGTCCCTTTTTCTCCATCACGATCCCGACAGAAGAGAAGCAGTGGTCCTGCAGATTCTGTCCTACTTGTGGCAAATCGTGCACCACAGGAATGTTATGCTTGGAGAGCTGCTTGCTTGGCCCAACGCCAGATAGCATGAGTATTTGAGGAGTGTTGAGTGCACCGCCTGATAGGATCACCTCTTTCACGGCTCGGTATTGTCTGCCGTCCATTGTTTCGACGCCGATAGCCCTTTTCCCCTCGAAATTCACACGTGCGACGGCACTGTTTGGCAGAGTTGTGAGATTTAGCGGGCTGGAGGCAAGATATGCACTTGCTGATGTTATCCTGGTTCCCTCGTGGATACAAACGCTTCCCATGCCGAAGCCAATAGGGTCCCCTGAGTTTACATCTTGGTTCATTCGGAGGCCCGATTCCTTTGCTGCGACAAATATGTCCTCTATATCTGGCAACCATGCATCGCCATATGAAAGGTTGACTAAGCCGGAAGTGCTATGATCTTCGTATGATACTGTCAGCAAAGGGTCTTCTTTTCTAAATCGCCTTTGATATCGTACCTCTTACATCCGCATATACATATTCTTTCAGCGCTGGATCTGGGATATTGGCATCCAAGTTTTCTATTCTTTCCAAGCATCTTTTGGCGTTCTTCCAACTAAAGCTCTGATTTCCGACTTGATTCGCCCACTCGTCCCAGTCGTCGCGTGGCCCTACAACCCAGCCGCAAAAGTTGATTGCCGTGCTACCACCCAGGCCTCTGCCTCTCGAGTAATCGATTCTTTGTCCCGCTAGTTGATGTTGTTCTGCTGTTTTGTAATTCCAGTTCAGTGGGGAGTTTTCGCTGAAGGCAACCTCAAATCTTTGGGCGGCTGAAAGATGAGCTACGTTGTCGTTCGACCCCCCAGCTTCGAGCAGTAGGACTGATGGCCGTAATGAAGTGTTTGCTATTCTCGAAGCCAGGACACAGCCTGAAGCACCCGCTGTCCCAATTATCAGCTAGAGTTCTAGACAGGTACGTGTTTTCTATCACCTTACCACCAACAACTATGAAGTCATAGGAACCGTTCATTTCCTCTGTCTCGCAAGTTACAGCAAACGTAGGTACTTGTTGTAAGTTCAATTGGGTCCTTCACTGTAGGTTTGTTCTGGTATAGTGTCTAATACAAGCCACTACTGAGATCCTTAATCAATTCTAGCCGTTCCACTTATTCTACGGTACTGTAATTTTTGAAGAACCATTTTTGTTGAAGTTCTAGACAGGTAACCTATCAGTCTCGTGGTCTAGGTTCGTGTTTAGATTGCCCACTTGATTCTTCAAAGCGTCTTATCTGGGGGACTTTCAGGGGCCCCACTGTCGCTTCTTGGTGACCCGTCGGTACAGACATCCGATGGGATTTCAAGGACCAATCTCGACTACAGGAGACCCATGACAGTCGCTTCTAGGCAATCTAGGCCTAGACGCATAGTATCTTGACAATTGGGGACATTGATCCGCTCTTATCAGAGATATCGGTGGCAAGTATGTGATGGCGCTTTGACATTCGTGTCGTCCACGTATTGTAGAATCAACAATTGTGGCCTAACCTATCTGGTGGCGTAACAAGGCAGTCAGAAAGAGATATCAATTTGAAGTCAAATTTGAGAGTGCTCCCTCAGCGTTGAACTGTTCACAGCATCGACTTTTGCAAACGTCGACAAAATGGCGCTCTCCCGATTTATGCAAAAGCTCGAAGTCAAGCCGACTGACGATGAATATGAGAGTATCACCACGAGCAGATGGGGAAACAGAGATGTTTATCCTGTCGCCCACGACAAGCGTACCTATGGAGTATATGCCTTTGTCAGTTATTGGGGTATGACTCCTAACTCTTCAAGATTTCCCAGCGGATATTAACCATTTCGCAGGAACTTGTGGTATCTGCCTGTCATCGTGGACTATAGGCAGTAGTTTGATTGGTATTGGTCTTACACCAGGTCAAGCGATGGCCTCAGTCGTACGTCTTCTCGGTTGGCAATAGGGGCTCAAAGAATGCTACTAAATTCTCTTTAACAGACAATTGGGATGCTCTTAGCTAGTGCCACTGCCTTTCTCAACGGAACCCCAGGAGCGAAACATCACCTGGGATATGGAATGCTTGCCAGAGCGTCGTTTGGGCTATGGGGTAGTTACTTCTGTATTATGCTGAATGTCTTTCAATCATTCGTATTTTATGTAAGTTTTCCCACGAGAATCATCTCGAGACACCAGATCTAACCGTTATTAGGGCACGCAAATGTATTTCGGAGGGCAGGCTTTCGTTCTTATTCTCAATGCACTATCTCATAGCTTTCTGACGATGAAAAACACTCTTCCTGATAGGTCAGTCAGATCATAAACAAGTCTAGTCGTAGATTTATAGCACGACCATCATGCGAATGTTTTTGAGCTGACTTTTCATAGTGCCGGTATCACAACACCGGGATTGATTGGATTCGTCCTCTTCATCTGCCTATACTTCCCCATCATCTATTTCATACCAGCACACAAAATCCAAAAGTTGTTGGAAGTTCAGGTGGTAGTCGCAACAGCAACTTTGTTGGGAATTATGGCTTGGGCGATTAATGTTGGTCTTTTTGGCCGATATTGTCATCAAATGCTAATGCTTCCCCCAGATGAACGGTGGTAGTCCAGGCAATCTTGTCTCCTCGCAGCTCAAACTTACCAAAGCCGAAGTTGGATTCCGTGTCATGCAAGGAATCACCTCTGTGGCAGGTACATACACAGGAGGAACAGATCGAGTATCAGATTGGACACGTTACGGCCGTTCTCGCCATACCTCAACCCCCGCAATTCTAGCCCTCTTCTTGACCGTCATCCTCACAGCTCTTATCGGCATCCTCTCAACC
This sequence comes from Glarea lozoyensis ATCC 20868, assembly GCF_000409485.1. NCBI lineage: Eukaryota > Fungi > Ascomycota > Leotiomycetes > Helotiales > Helotiaceae > Glarea > Glarea lozoyensis. The sequence continues at coordinate 126,899 of NW_007360983.1, forward strand.
TCAGCACTCATCCAAGTCTACGGCGAAGCCCAATGGAACCCCCTCCTCTCCCTCCAATCCGTCCAAGCAACAACCTACACGCCCGCTTGCCGCGCCGGCACCTTCTTCGCGGGTCTCGGTCTCCTCTCCGTCACCGTCTTCGTCAACTACACGCAGAACTGCGTCTCCTCCGGCATGGACATTGCCATGCTCGTCCCGAAATACTTCTCTCAACGCCGCGGCGCGATCGTCTTCTCCATCCTCGGCGTCCTCGCCCAACCATGGCGTTTTCTTACCGGATCCGCGACCTTCATCACTGTCCTTTCTTCCTTTGGTGTCTTCATGTCCCCCGCGGCCGCGATCCTCATTGTTGATTTCTGGATCATCAGAGGCACGAAGTGGAATATCCCTGAACTCTACAAACCTAATGGTATCTACTGGTTCACATTCGGCGTCAACTGGCGCGCTATGCTCGCTTATCTCATCGGTATGTGGCCTGCGCTTCCTGGCTTTGTCGCTGAGGTTGGCGGGACCGAGATTGCGATTACGTGGAGACGGTTCTATCAGATTAGTTATTTTATCGGGTTTATCATTAGTGGAGGGCTGTTTTGGGCGTTTAATTTGCTGAGTCCCGTGCCGGGACGGGGTGTGCAGGTGGATTTCGATTTGGATGGGACGGTGGTTGTTGTTGAAGGGGTGGAGAAGGAGCATGGGGAGGGTGAGGGGTTTGGAGATGAGAAGGGGTTGGAGGCCTTTGAGAGGAAAGTTTGATTTCTTTTTGGGGTGGCTTCGTAATTTAATTGTATTCGTGTGGCTGTGGTTGTGTGGGAGTATGGGTTGGGGATTAGCGGAGAGATGGAATCAAATACAGAAACTTGCTGGGCAAAAGAAGTATATAAAAGCAATCTCCTTCAATCTATCAATATTTACTGCTCATTCAGCTACGTCACAGTTTCGCCGGGCTTTTAATAAATTCATCTTTGCTCCGTTCATCCTGCGTTTCCTCGGAAAGATTAGCTAATTAGTCGTGTCAATTACTTGCACTGTCTTCTCGCTTTTTCCAGCCTTGTATAAACTGTCCCTTTTGGCTAATATCGTATCGAAGCAGCGAAAATTCAGATCCCTAGATACTACGTTTATTCTTTCCCAAATTCCGGCCAAGAAAAGCGATCTATATTATATCGTGCTAGGCTCCGTACCAAACGCAGCTAGTGCTACGTAATATGGCCCTTACGAAAGCTTGGCTTTAGAGCTCGACGTCAACAGCTTTCGACTAAAAGACGTGACTCATTGTACGCTACTTTAATTAGCCCTCATGGGGCCCCTCACAGTGTATCAACACAATGTATCGGAAAGGGAAGGGCAAAATGGAGGGTGCATGGGAGTCGGACTTTTGATTTTGGTTTTTCATTACATTTCTTTGGATTTCTGGTTGTATAATGCTTGCGTTTATTATGTTGGTTCTGCAGCAGGGCCCAAAGCTCCTGACTACATTTGTAGCCTAAACCTAACCTTAGATAGAACGTCTACATAGCGCCTGAGGTAAAAAGACTAGTATGGAATCCCAAAAAAACAAAAAAAAAAGAAATTCCCTACTTTAGTCGACTGTAGATCCTACGTGACCCCGCCATCACCAGCTATAAAAGCTGTGCTCCCATCTCGTATTCTTGCTTTCCTTTTCATACTCCCAGGGCACACTCGCTCAATCAAAGAATGCTACCACAGTGCGAAGGTCAATGTATTTTTTAATTCGAACCTTCCACACTCTGATGCTCTTTGGCCACACCAACCAAAAGAAAGCTACCAATTTTTGGATCACCTCACTCTCGGAATCACACTACCTCCAACGAGTGCTCTTTTCATTGCAAATACTGGCTTGCCAGTATTGTGAAGAAGAGGAAAGTGATTTCTCGAGCTGGCTAGGAAAGTCGTTGTACCCAGGTACGGTACGTACTATACGGTGTATCGTACACTCAGTAGTGTTTTCTTCATTAAGAAATTGGCTAATACTATGACTGTGAGTACAGCACTACAACAGTACCGTCTGTCTCAGTAATCGGAGCGTCATTTACCGACTCTTGGTGTCGAATTTCATTTGAGTAGCTGGCGACGATGTATGGATTTCACATAGTCAGCCCCATGAACAAGGCTGGTGCTTCATTCCGTGTGGTGGTATGCATCATGCAGCATTGCTGCAAGACCATAAGCGTGTGTGGCTGAGTAAAGAGCTGCCGCCTGAGAACAATACATTACCAGCTTCCTCCCTCATATCGTTATAACTATATCTCAGACCTATCCTCCCTACTGCTTGAGCAGCTTTCTTCGCTATGGTTGAGGCGAACGCGAGCCAGCCAGACTGAGTACAAAGCTGGCTTACCAAATTCCGTGATAAAAGTCAGCTGCCTCCGCTGGCGGGTATCCCGTCATGAACATGCTAGATCCGATGATGCTGGGATACGACCCAGGTAGCCAAGGGTCGTTCACTCCGGACTATATTACAAGTGCATATGACTCCAGAGTCTGTGAGAAACTTATTGAGTCGACTTGGCCGTCTAGACAAACTGTTGATACCAGCGACGCCACCAACCCGAACAGTTTATACCAGAAGAATGCCGCCGCGGCAGAGCAGATATACTCACCACTGGCACCGAAGGCATTTAGACTGCTGAAGCTTCACCGGGGTACTGAGAAGGTTCACTGCTCAATTCTGGTATCGCTAGAAGACCATGCTCTCAAATACGAGGCCCTGTCTTACTTTTGGGGTCCAATAAACGACTTAAAGGCTATTTTGTTGGATGGTTTCGAGTACCTAGTTACTCCCAACCTGTTTGAAGCGTTGCTGAGGCTGCGCAAACTGGACGAAGATCGCCTACTATGGATTGACGCTCTAGTTATCAACCAGTCAGACCTTACTGAGCGCAGCAGAGAAGTCACCAAGATGCTCGATCGGTACTCCCGGGCAATGAATACGATCATTTGGCTGGGCAAACCCTTAGCAAATGCTTCCTATGGTCGCCTTGATATCATGTCAGCGATGAAATTTCTCTCACAACCGGAGTTGGTAGCCCCGAAAGATCATGACAGTGGAGAATGGGTCCCAATCAAACAAGCGGTAGAAGCAATCTTTTGCTCAAAGTACTGGAGTAGAGCATGGACTGTGCAGGAAATGATGTACAGTGACCACGCAACACTACATTATGGCTCGATAACATTGGACCTGGCAGACTTCTTGCGCTTCGTGGACGTCAACTCGCATAATGCCGATTCGACGTTTCTTCGAAGTATCGCCATTGGAGACAAGCGGGTGGCAATGCGTCCTGGATATGGCCGCCAGAAACGGTATCTGCGGATTCCGTCCTGGTTGGGCTGCTATCTCCGTCATCGAGATTGTTCGAATCCAAGAGATTGCGTCTTTGCCTATTACAACTGCTTTCCGCCGGAAGCCAGAAGGCACATTGTGCCAGACTACGAGCGGCCGATACTTAGAATGGCTCTGGATATCACTCTTGCCTGGATTGCTTCAGAAAATAATCTCGACTTCTTGCTCCAGATTGGCTGCAGAGAGTCCTGCTGGCTGCGACCTGATAACCCAAATAAACAGTGTATTCCGACATGGTTGCCAAACTACTTTGGGAAGCAGACGAATTGTAGCGGCAGGGTCGTAGCTGGACCTGATGTGCCCCAAGCTCCTCCACCTCTGAGCAATCCCGTTGTTCGGTTTGATGGCAAGAGCAACGCAATGTACGTCAAATGTGTGTTGCTAGGAACAATCGAGAGTATGGGAACACCACACTATAATTCTATCCCCAAGTTTAAGCCCTTCGAGTCCTTCATACAACTTCACCTCTTACGCGCAAAGGGCAAAGTTAGTAAATTGGACAAGGGGCTGAAAGAAGTGATTCAAGTTCATTATCCGCTGTCAGAACTACCTGAGGCCACCAACCAGAACTCTGAGGTTATGCAAACAATAAAAGAAGAGATGAACTGGAAAGGAGAGTCCCTGAATGAAACAAATGAAAGACATCTCAGGATTGCAGAACGTCTGTGTTCATGGAGGACTGCATTTTCTTATAAGCAATGGCCACCATCACGGCTAATCCAGACCAACAAGGTAGATGTACCATTCGGACTAGGAACTGAAGGACTCAAGATTGGAGACCAGGTTTTTGCTGTCGTTGGATGTAGCACACCTTTGATATTGAGGCCTGTAGGAGACTTTCATACCGTGGTTGGAAACGCTAAAATGTTTCTCTTCGTGGACGGTATATTCTTGCAGAGCAACCTAGCGATGTTTCCACCGGGTATCTTTTTAGATATCACTTTGCGATAACTTTGCGTCATTGCAAGAGAACTTTCAACTGCCATCATTTAGCTGAATTTGTGCTCGGCGATACTAACTTATAATGTATTTACGAATGAGGATCAATCTTGTTCCATCTATATGTATTTACTGGCCACTTCATGTTTCATACCATGATACCAGCCCCGTCTGGACTCCTTTCTTGCATTGGCCGCTGTTGCATCACAGTAGCAGCAATTGATATTATTAGATGGTAAGTTTGGCTGTCTTCTGAAGACCTCCCAAAAACCTTTTTACCTTTTCCACCCCATCAGCTAACTTTTGGTCGTGTTTGAGTGGCTGGCGCAGAAGCATCGATTTCACGTGGACAGGTCGACAGATAAGGCTGGTTCTTCGTCCCATTGGGTTGCATCATGCAGTATTGCTGCAAGCTGTGTGGCTGAGTAAAGAGCTGCCGGCTAAGACCAATATGTTATCAGCCCTTCCATCAAATGGTCATGATTATATCTTATACCTATTCTCCCCGCTACTTTAGCAGCTTTCATCGCCATGGTTGATACGAACAATATAGAAGCGGAATTGCAGGCTTTTCAGGAACACTTTGATTCCATAAGGCTAGGACTTGGCGTTGCAGAATCTCATGATTCAGTTCTCGATGTCTTTGCAGTAGTCGATGTTATGAGTATGTGCTAATTCACGACTGGAAATAGTGTTGCTAATTCCGTTATAGTTGCTAAGAGCCTAATCATCGATCTTGTTCGAATCCTAACAATCCAAAGTCAACCGAGCGCGCTCACAATTTCTTCGCAGAATGAGAATGCAAATTACTTGTCGGACTTATTCAGCCTTGGCTCAAACGTTCTTACAGATACCTTCGATTTTAAAATGACTATAACGCTAATTCAGCAAGTTCTGAATAACGGATCAGAAGATGGGATCCGTTATACTGCCTCCAAATTAGCAGCCCAAGCACGCCTACAGTTGGCCTCTTCAGCTTCTTCACCTAAGAATTTATCTAGCACGCAGCTCTTCAATTCCGAGCAATTGATAGAACCAAATTCTTCAATGAATTGTGATGAGACAGAATCTCCGCCCTCGAAGCGTGTTAAGGTTGCCCATGGGGTTGCCCTACAAGAAAATGAAAGCTTTGGTATTGGGCAAAATCAGGAAACGGGAACTCCGCATGGAGATGACTATCACCAACCAGTAGTTGAGCCATCATCGCCTTTTCAATACCAACCCCTTGATACGTCACGACGGGAAATAAGATTGCTCATTTTGCATCCCTACAAGAACACCTTAAATCTCAATGGCTATTCATGCACTTTGATTGCTGTGTCCTTGGACGAGGATCCTGTCTATGAAGCTTTATCTTATGTCTGGGGTTCTACAGTAAATAAAAAGGAGATTTTCATAGATGGTCAGCACTTTTTCATAACTTCCAATCTTGCAGAAGCGTTAGATCATCTTTATGACAGGGAAAAGCCTCGCCGATTGTGGGTGGATGCAGTTTGCATCAATCAGGAAGATGTATCGGAGCGAAGTCAGCAAGTTCAGTGCATGACTGAAATTTTTGCAAAAGCTAAAAAAGTTGTGGTTTGGATTGGGCTTCTTGGAATGAAAATCAAGAAACTTTTGCACCGTATCAAAAAGACAGAAGAAGACGACCAGAAATCAAAGAGCCTCAAGGGGCGTACTATTCGTGGAACCACTGTTACTGCCAATTCTGCTCCCTTAAAAGATGAAGAAATGAAATTGATGAACGAGCTGGCTCTAAATCCGTGGTTCAGACGAATATGGGTAATCCAGGAAGTCGCTGTCGCACGAGAAGCCACCGTACAAACTGGACGGACGACAATCTCTTGGTCGGCCTTCTGCACGACTTTAGAGAAATGCAGCAGTAAGCACGAGATGAAGAGCGTCATTGAGGCAGTGAGCATGATCAACACGATAAGAACTACAAGATTTCAGAAACCATACTACATGGATTTGTTTGTCCTACTTGAGCGATTCAGACACTGCTTGGCTACGGACGAAAGGGATAAAGTCTTTGCTCTTTTGGGACTTACGTCAAGCTCTTCCCGACAAGAAAGAGGGCTCCAAGTTAAAGCAGACTATTCAGTGCCGGCGTTCGACGTATTTACGTCTCTTGCAAGGCACTATATCAATAGACGGAAGAATTTGGATATAATCTGTCATATTGGTGATGCTAATCTATCAAGTCATATTCCAATACCATCCTGGGCCCCGAGTTGGTCGTGGTATGATTCTGGATTGTCGGTACTCCCTAAGCGTCGCATACAGGGAGCTCTTGCAGAGCCCATGTACCGATGTTGTGGTGATATGGAACTTGATAGAGAAGTTCTGTTTAGCAGTGAGCTGTATGATAAAACATTGTGGTTGAACGGCTTCAAATTCGATGTTGTGTCCGCCATTGGTGGCGTAACAACTAAAGCTGAGGACTTACATCTAGATATACCTGCTACTCGTGTAAGCGATGTGTTGAAAGACTGGAGAGATCTGACTGGAAGTCTTTCTTGCAAAAGTTTGTATGGATCAAATATAAGCGAGGATTTTCAGCGTACCTTACTCGCTGATACTTTTGGAGAAACCCGCTATCCAACGAAACCTCCTGGTGTTATTTCCAAAACAGTCGGCGAGGCTTCACATTCACAAACCATGTACGATGTCTTTAATTCCTCGCATCTCTATAAAAGGGAGTACGCAGATGTAGAAGAAAGCTCGGAATCAGATGAACGTCCTCGCGACGGCTTCTTTAAGGATGTGAGTCTTATCGAAAGCTGGCACGTCAGTGGAGACAAAAGCCAGGCATCAGTTGAACCTACCATGTACGAGTTCTTCAATTACACTAGTCTCATCGAAGGAGGGCACATCGAAGGAGAAGAAAGCCTAATACCGCTATCGGACAGGCTGAATGCTAGAGTCAATATCTTAGGCGCAAGTCTCAGACGAGCTGCTCTGAAACGAGCGTTTTTTGTAACAGAGAAAGGTTATATGGGATTAGGTCCGGCTAGTATTCAAAAAGGAGACTTTGTATACGTTTTGGCAGGCGGACAGGTTCCGTTTATTCTCCGTAAACACACGAATGCGGAGACGTATTTCTTGATGGGTGAAAGCTATGTCCATGGGATAATGGATGGTGAAGCGGCCAGATTTGGATTTGAGCTTGAGACCTTGTGCCTCGTATGAATGAAACTCTAGTATTATGAGATAACGATCTATTGACAATATGACGGATAGAGAATCAGAATTGGTGTCTAAATGTCGCTTTCTACATTTATGGTTGTGTTGGTTTCTTGCGTCTTTGGGAAATTTGGAATAGTCATGAGTGCTTTTCAAAAATGACGGGACACCGTTTAAACAACGCTGTTAGGAATTCAACTTTCTGACACCCCTTCCGTAATATGTATGTTTAGCCTTTAAAATAGGAACGATATTTCACATATTATTCAAAGCAATTGGTCTGCTTTTTGGGGATGAAATTGCTATTCTGCCGATTTGAGGTGTCCCGTGCACGGTGGACTTGCAACACACTGGTGAGTTTTCTGATAGCAATTTGCAATCTTGAACATGAGATAATATATCTAGAACCCAACTTGTTATTCAAGTAAACCGAAGATTGGTAGTTCGTAAGAGTGCCTGCTAATCATTACCAAAATCTTACTAATAAGAGCAAAGTCCACAATAGTAGCCCCTAATCTCGACGCTTGAATCTCTCGCTTAGATTCCACCCACAAAACCAATCGGAGTACTGCCGATGGAGCATCCCACTTCGGACGATACCTCATCCAATTCCCAACTACATCATCGGCTGCTGGCATGCGATTCATGTTTCCGACGCAGAGGGTGATTGCAAGGATGTGCTCTCTGAGTAAGGGTCCTTTAGGAGCTCTGTATATCTGTGAAGCTTGGTGTTCTGCGATGAAAATAATCGAGAGCTTGGAAAGTAACATATTCGAAAATGGCTGATCTAATTGACTCGCAATTGTTCATTAACAACAAGGTATGCAGATGTGAGAAGAAGAACTGAATAAAAACCTAATCGCGGTAATAGTTTGTTCCAGCTTCTACTGGCGAGACTTTCGAGCTTTTCAGTCCGTTTGATGGCAAGAAAGTTGCAAAGGGTAAGTTCAATCCTTTGCGATTTCGTTATATTAACTAATGGTTACTACTTCAGTCGCCGAAGCCTCAGCAGAAGACGTCGACAGTGCTGTCAACGCAGCACAAGCCGCATTCCCAGCATGGAGTGCACTCTCCCCCATCGAGCGCGGTCTCCCCTTGAAGAAGATGGCCGAGAAAATCACCACTCACAAATCAGACCTTGCTGATCTTGAGGCTCTTTCCATGGGCAGGCCCGTGGATGGCTACTTCGACGCCAACTATGCTGCTGTGCATTTTAATTACTTTGGAGAGGCTGCTTATGCACAGGGACATACTTCATTGAATACACCGGGGTTCTTGAATATGAGCTTGAGACAACCGTTTGGAGTTGTGGGAATTATTATTCCCTGGAATGCCCCTTTGGTGTTTTTCAGTAAGAAAGTTGCGCCAGCGGTGGCGGCGGGGAACACGGTGGTGCTTAAAAGTAGTGAGAAGGCTCCTTTGACTGTGAGTTAACATGGAGTTCTCAAGGGTGATTGTGCTAATTAGACTTTTATAGTCGTGGAAACTTGCACAATGGATTGAGGAGTGTGGATTCCCACCTGGAGTTATCAACGTCGTCTCGGGACATGGACAAGTTTCTGGCAATGCGATATCGGCACATATGAAGATACGAGCTATTTCCTTCACCGGATCGACACGCACCGGACGCAAGATCCAGATCGCATCCGCAAATTCAAATCTAAAGAAGGTCGTTTTCGAGCTTGGTGGTAAAGGACCGGCAGTCATCTTTGCCGATGCAGATCTTGAAGAGGCAGCGAAACAGACGGAGTTCAGCATCAACTATAACAGTGGTCAGACTTGTATGGCAAACAGCAGAATATACGTCCAGGAAAGTGCGAAGGAGAAATTTACAGAGGTCTTCAAGAAGTTCGCTTCTCAACGAAAGATTGGAAATCCAAGAGAAAGTGGCATCAACCACGGTCCCCAGGCGGATAAAGTACAGTACGACACTGTACTAAAATACATCGCGCTGGGCAAGGAGTTAGGACAGGTATCTCTCGACGGAGAAGCTAACTCAGAAAACCTCACCGTCCATCCTGTTATTTTCAACGACGCACCAGAAGACCACGCGATTATGAAAGAGGAGATCTTCGGTCCAGTCGTCGTAATCAACACATTCAGCAGCGAAGAAGAAGTCATCGCGAAAGCGAATGACACTGAATTCGGGCTGTACGCATCCTTATGGACGAAGGATCTGGAAAGAGCCCTGAGGGTTAGCAAGAAATTGGAAAGTGGAATGATTGGTGTCAATTGTGCGAGTCCAACTGGATGCTGGGATTTGCCGTTTGGAGGCTGGAAACAGAGTGGAACCGGGAGAGAGAGTTTGTTAGAGAGTATGGAGCATTTTACGGAGCAGAAGAGTATTTATTTTAAGGTTAGGGGGATTGGTGGATGAGTAGGTGGGTAGAGGCGAATATGGAGGTTCGAAAAATTAAACACCCTGTGATTTGAACATTGACTCGTTTCTCCCTGGCGTCCGAATACTAGTTTAAAATTCACTTGAGAAATAGATGTAGCCAGTATGTGGTGTTCTTGGATAGGCAATTATGGAAGGAGGTATGTCACGTGAACCTCACCTGATCTCGTGCCTCGGCGATTGTCTCATCTCAAGCCCGCTTATTTTCCTCTGCATCACGACTTCATAATCAACAACAGATCAAGACAATATAGGTTGTAGGTTGTCGCCGTTCACGATTTTATCATCTCGCTCTGTCTTTCTGCTCATGATGTTTCTATTTCAAGTACGAGACCGTTTCAGAGTTTCCAGTCTCGAGTTCTGATGAGTCGCGATGGTGATTCATCCTTGTTCACGAGTTCAACATCACGCGCTGCCTGAATTGCGCGTGCCTTCTATCATTTTCTATTGCTCTTTTTGTACTCACAGTCAAAGTTGGTAGTATGACTAGCTGTTTTCGTTTTACTTTTCTTTATTTCTTGATATTCTTGTTGAAATCTCTAATACCCAGAACTGCAATCTATATTACCATAGCCCAGTGTTTAATTTAAGTGTTCGTTACTTTGAACATCTCCCAAGCGTTCAGCGTCAAGACAAGGAATGGCGGACGGCTCCCAAAAGCCAAAGCCTAAGTCCAGGCTATCAAATGAAAACAAAGCCGCGATCAAACGGGCTTCGAAGTCCTTTCTCACCAAGTTCGGACCGGTCATTTTCGCTGGCGTTGCTGCTGCTGTGAAGCATCATCTCGATGATGATGAAGAGCGAAAAGAAGAGGCCGGGCCATCCAAGGCCAGAAGTCAGATCGACGACAAAGCTAGCGATCGCACGACTGATAGCGAATTAAGGAGAGAAGTTCGACATTTGAAAAGGGCTTTGCGGAGGAAAGAGAGACAGTTCTTGCATCATGGTAGCGACAAAAGATCCTCGAAAACCCCATCCCTGTCTTCGATGAGAGTTAACATTCCCACGGTTGTCATCCAAGACCATGACAATGATCATCGAGGAGTCCCCCCAACAGTTAGAGGACTCGAACAAGAAGGATCGTTTGAAAGAAAAACTCCTCAGAATGATTATTACCAACACCCCGAAGATCAATTCTCGACTGCTGAGCACAGCGAAAAGGTAGGAGACGACGATGGACTGGTCGCTTCTCGAGATCTGGATGCTACGTCAATCGGGCCCCGTCATCACAGCCACCACCGCCATCAACACCTCGTCCACTCCCCAAATCTCCGTCACTCGTCTGTACCAATCCACATGCCGTCCAAGGATCGCGAAGAAGAGCTTTGTGACAAAGCCATCGAAGCATCCAAAGTTTCTGCATTGACAGGCGCAATCGAAGCACTAGCAATCAGTGATCGCCATGGGAAATGGTGGGACAACGGTATGAGCGCCAAAGGTAAACGAACGGCGACTGCTGTTGCTGCAGGCTTTAGAACGAGTTGGGCGAGGGGAGAAAATACAGAACTTGCCGATGGATGGGAAACTATTGCGAATGTTGGAAGAGGCTTGCTTATCACTAGAATTGTGCATGGCAGTAGCTCGAGAATTGATGAGCACTGGCGAGATGAGCGACGAGGACGAAGGAGAAGGAGGGATAGTTTCTGATTTGTCTTTTTCGTCATTGTTATTTTCCAGCCGACACCTTATTATCTCTCCATTAACGAAGTTATGACTACCACCGGATTGGCTGGAGCATCCTTTTAGAAGAACGATTGAAGACGAGATAAGATTGCAGCGTTTAAGTTGGGGTTCGGCTTATTGGGATTTCCTCTCAGGGAGTGCAGATAAGCGAGCATAGCAGGAACGTCACTCATACCACATCTCCCTATTTCGTATGACAGATATATATTTTGGATTTATTAAGAAGGCCGGTTACATTTCATCCATATGATCGAGCAAATTTTACCTCACAATTTCCCCAATCTCTGAACCAAATCCTCCGCACTCAAAACCCACTCATCTTCACTCTCTTCTTTGAAATAACTCACGCCCTCCAACGATTTAAATCCCATCTTCCCAAGCACCTTCCCACTTCTCACATTCTCTTTCTCGGTCTCAGCAATATACCTTTTCACGCCCATCTCCTTCACTCCCCACAACATAACTGCATCAGCACCTATCCTCGCAAGACCCTTCCCCCAATAATCAGGCGCAACACCATATCTGAGTTCCACCATCTCCCGCCAATCTGGCCAGCTCTCGCCTTCCTCAAGCTCCGGAAGCGACGTCGTGGTAGCGTCTCTTATTCCTGCATACCCAATCCACTCCACCCCTTCCAGCCCACCTCTCTTAGCAACCCATCTTACATACTCCTCCCCATCTACCAACACAACATTCGCACCTAACTCTCTTCCCTTCACCTCATCATCGCTTGTTCGTAAACTCATAGCAAAATCTCCCATCCCGCGCACCCCCCAACACCGGGCCACATCACGTGTTCGTATGGAAGTCTCCGTTTCGGGATCGCTCCATTCACGAGGTGGGAAATGAGATCCAAAGCCCATTGTACAGAAGGCGGCATTTGCATGGAGGTTGCGGTAAAGTGTTCGGTATGACTGGATAGACATCGCGATGGGGGTGGGGATTAGGAAGAGGGTTGGGGTGAGGAGGATGAATGGGTGGAAGGTTTGTGTGGACATTTTGTGGGGTGGTGAAGAAAAGATTTTGGGTGGTGTTCTGGTGTGTAATTTGATCGGGTTATTGATGTCTTGGAAGAAAATATATATATACAGAAAATAAATGGTGTGTCTTGAACATAATCATAAGCTATAAAACCCCGCTTTTACATGACTCATACCGACTCATGTGGAAACTTTTTTGTAGCGTAGTCCAAGGACGAAGGTGCATTTACACTCCTCTTTCTTGGTCTTACCCTAGAGCTCAGAGGTTAATTTCAGCTATGCATCTTGATTTCTCAGACACACACAAAATTCCTTGGAAAGCAGTCCTAATTTCTCGGCTAATCGATTCAACCTTCCTGACAGATCAGAGATCTCATTGACTAATGTCATAGTATAAAGTTGATCTGTTGACATTGCGTTTGAAATACAACATGAAGTAAACTCGCATCCCACAGCCATCCATTCCTAGGATAAAGTACCAAACAGATCTTGCAGATATTGAGTTGTCTTGAAAGGTAATTAGAAAAGTCTAGTACTGGAATTTTAGTCTACCCATAACTCCTGCTTTTCTTTCCTTCCGTTATTAAAATTCTCATCAGATTCATCTGTCAGTGATTAGAACATAAGCGATCAGCTTGAACATAACTTTCTGCCTACGGTATTGTGATTGTTAAAAGGTGATAAGTAGGGATATTCTATATGGAAAGTAGAAGAAAGCGGTTGGATAATAAATTAAGTAGGCTTGGTTGGCACCAGCTGCTGATCATTTCACTTATAGTGCGAAAGAAAGTGAAAAAAAGGGGGTTGGTCGATGCCACGTCGCCAAGCGAGACAAAGATCGTAAATGACTGAATCTAGACACGTTTTAACGCGGCGAATATGAGACAATGGCAATTTTGGAAGGGGTCAGTTATGAAACATTTGTCTGCATGTTCTTATTCCTGTATGGGTATTGCAGCTTGAAGAAGTAGAACATTTACTGACATCCGATTTAGCAACCCATTGTTCTCAGCGTTTTAGTTCGGTAAGTGTACGAACCAACCAGTGCGGCTACACGAAAAGCCAAAACCAACACCCATAAATCGAAAGAATAGTGTCGTCTTTAATACAGTCAACCCTGATTTGAATTCCATATACCGTTCATGATACTCTTTATTTCACCAATCTTCTCTGAATATCATCCTGGGCTGAAATTCTTCTATAAGCCGTGTCTCAAAGCGATCTAGCCGTTCAAACTGAATATCAAGTCCACTTGCCGCAGGGTCATATCTTGTAATACGCCAGGCATTCTGGTCTAATCTGAGGTAACGTAGCTTCTTGCACTGACGAGCAAGCTTATATTCAAATCCCTCGTTATCTGGCTGACTGTTGGTGTTGGCAGGGATATTAGCACAGCAGCGTTCGGCGAAAAACAACTGTTCGAGATCTTTTGCTCTGCTGAGCCACTCAAGGATCCCCGTTTGGTGCTCGGGCGTGCTGTGTACAATAACAGCCGACAGCGCTTGAAGCTTTTCCACATTCACAACAGGCAATTGTTCCAAGTCCGACATGTCCCATGTGATATTCACGTTGAAAGTCAACGACCTTAGCTTAGCTGCAGATCTTGTTTGTGTATCGTCGGTGTCCCACTTCAAGGCAGCCACACCTTCTTCAGTAGCCCACTCAGTGTTGAACTGTTTTATAAATCCCTCAGTCAGACTTCCGATCCATCTTTCCACACTCTTCGTAAGTCGATAAGCACCAACGTTAGTTAAGTTTGGACAATTCTCTGGAGTGAGGAGAGACCATGCGATATAGTCATCATCATCCGAGAAAGTAAGTGCCGTCTCGTATTCTTCGTTAAAGATATAAACATCTTCTAAACATACCAGATTTGTTAACCGTCTAAGGCAATCCCCAGATCCCCATGGGATTATACTAAGCCCCAGAACGAGCTTTTGCAGCTGTAGTGGTTTTCCACCAGCGTCAAAAAAGTCTCTGCATAGTTGGTCCAGAAAGTTCTGGTATTGCTGACATGAAAACCTTGTATTGACCTTCCATAGTCGGAATACTGTGAAGCCGCTTATCGACAGAGCCAAGGTTTTCAAACTCGGCGAATTGAGTAAGGTCTGTACAAGACCTTTTCGTGTAATTTCAAGATCTCCATGAATGTTCGAAACCTCAATCGTTGTTAAACCCGACAAAACGCCCAAATCTTGAAATGCAAACAGCGGTCTTCTCTCTTTAAGATCATGATCCCAATTAAAATCGTAGCTAATCCCTAGTATTTCCTCGATGTCTTCTGGATGATGTATAACTAGCGTTCTTAAATTTGGACAGTTTTGTTGAAGAGTTGCTAGGGTAGTAGTATATAAAGGTACATATTCCCAACTTGAATAGAATAAGTCAGTCGAGCATTCGCAGGCAAGTTTACAACATACCGGAAACAATTCAATTGGGGCATTTTAGATAATAGAGCTTGTATGCTTTGGTTATAAAAGTCACACAAGACCCCTTTACCTTGCTCATCACTTTTCCGACTATGTAGTGAAATAGCAAGGTCAATCTTTTGAGTGTATCGCAAGGCCTGATTACCCAAAAGTAGCGGAAGCTTTTCCATCAAAAACGAAGTATTATGCGCGCGGAACCACACTTCTTCATACAAGGAAGGAGCGAAAGCTGACTTGAAGCGCTTGTTAACTAAGCAAAGGTTGCGTAGTAAATCTCGGTTTATTATAGAATAAGAAAGATTATTTAGCATCTCCGGAAGGCTAGCAAATCGGGTAGCAGCCGATGACATGTTGGCTAGTGGCAAGTTGGCGAAGTGATTCGGAAAAGGGGTTAGAAGTGGAAGAGCGGCTCTTCCTGGAGAGAGATATCAACTGTGGTAGAGTCGAAAAAATTTATGCCACGATTATTTGAGGTGTATGTGATGACATCAATAACGCAGGTGGATGTTGGTTGTTGGCAATGCCAGACTTGACAGCCGCAGTGTTTATCCGGTAGCCGCAACAACCAATGTGATAGCTAAGAAACTGGCGCCACCCGAACAGCTATCTTTGCTTTTAATTGCAGAGGGAAGTAACCGAAGATAGATGTGGTCACTAATTCGTTCACTTCATCAATGAAATTGTCTTCGCCTGGTGTGAGAAGCTGCTAATGATATAAATAATTGTAATTGAGATAGAGTGCTTCAATGCTTGCACCAGAATGAAGAAATATGTGATTTCTAAGTTGACAACTTGAAGTTATAGCTCCGTAACAGTCATTTGCCCCAAGCGGCCGTTTCTTGAGTTCTTCTCAACAACGGAATCTCAGCAGTACAACGTTTGCCGTTCGAGGAAGTCCCTCTTATCTCACAGAATGGTCAAGTGCTTTGTTTCGTACTTATTGTCTTTAATATTAGATCAACTGGTATGAATTTGGATTTCCTGCGGCTGCGTAGAAGAACACTTGGAGACATTCTTGTTAAGATTGGTTGATTGATTCTGCGCTACCGAAAAGATTGCAAGTGATGATCCCACGAAAGCAAGCAGAGAATCATGATACTAGAGGCATCATACTGTCTTTAGCCAACCGCTGATCTTCATTTTAGAAACGGTTATGATTCCAAGGTTGGTATATCCCTATTGCCCTCGACTCGAACCGATCTAGCCTCTCAAAGAAAACACTTGTGTCATCTTTATGGTCCCGTGAAACTCGCCAAGCGGTTTCTCCAATTCTCATGTAAGTTAACTTCTTACACTTACAGGCGATTCGAAAATGAATGCTACCAACTTCTGGTGGGCCAACCCTATGATCATCTTGTATCTCGGGCCCTGACTGATAGCCTACCAAGCAGAGCTGACGAAGATCTGATGCTGCTATAATTGAACGGATAAGATCTGAATCCCAGTCAAGCTTGCTGCGGTAGATGACTGAAAGCGCATGGATATTGTACAACGAGACCTGGGTGAAATTATTCCCCCAGACTTCTACCATGGGAATCTCGTTCAGAGTCAATGATCTTGGTCTAGGGTGAAGATATGCAAATAAGGATTCGGTGCTCTTCATTACAGTATTAACCGATTCTGTGCTGCAATAGAAGCTGCAAAGCTGAGTAAAACCTACTAAACCTTCAGGAATGCATTTCGTTACTGAATCAAGTTCGAAGACGCTAAAGGCTCGCAATTTGGGAGTGTGATCGGGGGTGAATATTTCCCAATCTATGGTGTGAATGCTTTTGACCAACGTGAACACAGACAGGTTGTTTTCTATGTGAACTTTCTCCAGATACTCAAGATCCACTAACTCGTGGAGAGATTTCTCTGATTTCCAAGGAACGACACCGACCCCAAGGACCAAGTTTTTAAGTTGCAGTGGCTTTCCACCTGCCTCAGCGAAATCTTTAATCAGATATACCAAGAATTCGACGCATTGCTTCCTTTGACCGGCAGTTCCCCGTTGTAGACGCCTTATAGTGTCGGTACATATCGACAAGTTAAGTGACCGTAAGCGGGGCGACTGAAGAAGAAGTTTGACGAGATCTTTTCTTGCTTCTTCAAGGTTGCCATGAAGTCCCACGATTTCTAGACTTGTCAGATTTGGAAAATATGGCACATTTTGTGTTGTGAACAGTGCTCGAGTCTCGGAGAATGCGTCATGATGGTCCCAGTCATCAAAGTCCCAGTAACTCGCGACTGTTAAACCGTCAAGGAGACCTAGGTCATTTTCAACTAAATCACAGTAGCGAATAACTAGCGTTCGAATGTTGAGACATTTCGCTTGCAACGTCAAAACTGTCGCTGAATATAGAGGAAGCCCTGCCCAGCTACATCGCATCATCGTTAGCAGATAATCCTCTTTGTTCCATAAAGCTCAAAGATACATACCGAAACATTTGCAAATTTGGCATTTTCTCAAGAAGCGACTGCGTCGCTTCATTGAATAAACCAGTCAAAGAAGCCGCCAATCGGGTTGCCTGGCCGCCTCTTTCATGGGTGATTGGAATCTCGACGTCAATTATACGGGTGAATTTGAGCGCAGGATTGCCCAAAAGTATAGGCAAATCTTCGAGGAGAAATTGTGCATTACTTTGACGAAACCAGACCTCCGCGTACAATATAGGGGTGAACATGTCGTTGAAGTACTTGCTCACCAAGCAGTAATTCCTTAAGAGCTTCCGGCTCATTATGAGCATCCCAAAGTAGTATAGCAAATCGGCCGAAGAGGCGAATCGAGTAGCTGCAGAAGGCATGTTGATGTAGCTCTGCTGGGAAGAGGTAGATCAATTTTGAAATCTCGGTAGGTATCCGCTTGCAAGAAGTAGACGTTCTCTGTTCAAGGATTGAATAGAAGCTTTGCAAAAGGTGTTTTGAAGATTCGTAGTGTTGAGATCGATTCAATTGAGAGGTGCAGTTACAGAAAAACAACGAGTGATATTTAAGCAATATCGGTGAGGTACTTGCACGCACAACGCCGAAATATTACTAAACAATTCACCAATATAGTTACAATTCTATCGGTAGCGAATATGGAATCTGAATATGGAAACTGAGATACGTTTTCGGCCTGACGTAAGTTACAAACCTGAAAAATGTTAATTACATAAATCTATACGAAATTATCTTCCGTAGAATAAAATGAGCTTATCCGGGATTCGGCGCACCCGAATTTCTCGTCGAAATCCACGAATTCTTGGCATTTGCCAGCTATCAGATAACTTGTAGGTGTAAAGATTGTTGAGGTCTTTAGGATTTGAACTAAAACATCCGGTGATTTCGGCTTCGAAAAGGCTGTTTTTACTAATATCTGAGGCATTTTTACACTATCCGCGGTTGGACTTTTCCCAAAGAGATTGTAGTGAGTAATTAGTAATACGTTCCCAGCAACTGTAGGGATTGTGTAGTATAGTGTACAGGCAGTATGTTATGAGCAATAACAGGTGACTATAAGTGGGTTGGGTGCGTGCCACTACACTGGTGGCAGAAAGAGAACTGAGTGAACTAAGATAATGGAGTCGTACACCTACGGATTCCGCGGCACATACAAAACAGATCACAATCTGAACAAATCGATTAGTTGAGAATAAAAGGACTGGCACATGTTTTAGTGATGAAACAAGTAATTAATAAATAAAGCTCGAATTTAAGATAAAGTTGAAATCTAGAGAATATAACGTGTTAACTTGAGAATAGGGGATTGTTTGTTCTTTATATTAAGGTTTACAAAGTTTTTCTCTAAATCGGAAATAAAGTAGACTGGATGAACAATGTTGCCGAGATATCTACCCAGTTCTGACTTTTCAGAGTTTCAATTCATAGAAGACGGGCAAATGAAGTGACTAGTTGTCGCAGATAACTAAGTAGCAAGTGATGAATTCCAATGAAATGAAGACAGGAAAGTCTGCGAATTCCATTAGTACAAAATTTTAAAGCGAAAAAGTATTGATCACCGAAGTCCAAAGAAAGACTTGAGAAAATCCAAACTGGGCATTAATTGCCAATAATATAAGAAAGCACATAATGTAGAACTATATGGATAACTCACATATCACAAGAGCTATGTCGCTTTTAAAGACGATTAAGTGACTCACGTGCACATCTCATCTTGGACACGATATGCTTAAGCGAAATCTTCAAACCCATGCCGCTGGTCTTCTCATAACATCAATAACACATCGTAGCAAGTAAGCTTCTTTTATTTACCCGATCTGTAGAGTCTTTGTCACATCGATCTAACAAGATCAAAATCTACAACAAGACTTCCAAGAAGCTCTCCCACCCTCAAAATGGCAACCTTCGCAACCTTCCCCGCCAACACCCTCATCGACCCCGTCCCCTTCAAACTCGGCATCCACGACACCGCCATCGAAGAACTCCAGACCTTACTCAAAATCACTAAACTCGCGAAACCGACATACGAAAACACGACGAAAGACGCGAATTACGGCGTCTCTCGTGACTGGTTGGAAGAGGCAGTACGGTTTTGGAGAGAGGATTTTGACTGGTACATCCCCTCTCACAGTCTCAGACCCCGACACTAAATGTTTGAAAGGCGCAAACACGAGAAGGAAATTAACGCCTATCCGCAATACACGATGCTCCTCGCTGCCCCGGGACAGAAGTCATACCGCATCCATTTCGCTGCCTTGTTTTCGCAGAAACGTGACGCCGTTCCAATAATAATGTTTCACGGCTGGCCAGGTTTCTTTTCCCTCCCCAACTACTTTCCTCATTAATGAATTGAATAGGCAGTTTCCTCGAGTTCCTCCCTGTTCTCACACATCTCCAGAAAGAATATACGCCGGAGACTCTACCTCATCACGTGATTGTCCCATCACTGCCCGGCTTCGCATTCTCAGATCCTCCACCGTTGGAGTGTGATTTTAATTTAGGTAATGTTGCCGCAATTATGGATCAGCTCATGGTTAATCTTGGGTTTGGGGATGGCTACGTGGCGCAGGGTGGGGATTTGGGGAGTAAGGTTGCGAGGATCTTGGGGAGTAGGTATCAGGGGTGTAAAGGTATGGAAGTATCTATGGAGAGGGAAGGGATAAGCTGATGAGGTGCTGTAGCTGTGCATGTGAATTACTGCTACCTCCCCGAGCCGGAGAATGTTAAAGGGGAGATTAGCGAAGTCGATCGAAGAGATATTGCACGAGCGCAGAATTTTAAAGAAACTGGCTCTGGCTATGCGCTGGAGCAGGCCACGAGACCGGCTACGCTGGGAATTGTGTTATCGAGTAGTCCACTTGCCTTGCTTGCTTGGTTTGTACTCCATGCTCTCTGTCATGCACTTACTAACGCCCTCAGGGTTGGAGAAAAATTCCTCGAATGGTCCGACGAATCACCTAGCTTGGATACTATCATCGAAGCTGTAGCATTATACTGGTTTACTGACACGATCTCATCTTCGTTCTACAATTATCGCCAGGTAAGATCAGCATTCTTTCTGTTGATAGTGCTGATTGCCATAGCCGTATGTATCTGAGAACGCAGGCGGTCACGCGAACAAAGAGTATTACATCAAGAAACCATTCGGCTATTCGTCTTTCGCAATGGAGATTACGCCTGTGCCGAAAGCATGGGTGGCGGAAACAGGAGAGTTGGTGTTTTATCGGAGACATGACAAGGTACGTGATGTTGGTTGGTCGAGAAGATGATGAGTACAGGAGTACTGACGAGCGAATAGGGAGGTCATTTTGCTGCGCTTGAGAAGCCCGAGGTTTTGTGGAATGATCTGAAGGATTTTATTGAGCAAGTCTGGGTAGCGTGAGAATACAGTTAAGGTGAGGTAGATGTCGGTAGATAACTAAGTATGCTATTCTCAGCTTCCACTTCGACTGAACTGAAACCCCCTTTCTTGACTCATTTTCGCATCTTCAGTTTCTACAAAATTCTTGACGTAAGAGTTGTTGAGAACAATTCAAATCGTCATTCAAAGGCGTCTCATGGCTGGGCATAAGCCTATGTCACGACTTACGAAAGAGACCGTCAACTTGTAGCTAAGTGCTTGGAGATATTATGTTCAAAGGGTTGAGACAGTGTACAATTTAATCCGATAGCATCTCTACTAATTACAAAACTAGAACAAGCAATTTATCTAGCGGTCATCTTCCTTTCAAAATACCTCGCCGGGAGATACACTATGATGGTAAAAGCCCCAGATAGATAAACACCGACATCACCACCATATGCACTAAACTTTCTGGCTATCGGACCAACATACCACGTCTGGCTCATTCCCGTCACACCTCCAGCGCAATACCCGACAATCAACGCCAAAACTGCAGCAAGTCCCATCGGTAGTTTCGAAGGGCTGTTCCAAACACTCAAGTTGTAGCCGGTTCTTCGTCGGTAGATTTTGTCTTCGATGAGGAGGATGAAAGTGAAGGATACGGTCCAGTAACCGAGCAGCGACACGAAGTTGCTGACGATGGTGGAGAGATGCTCACGACCTGCGATGGCAAGAACGGCGATAACTAAGGCGTTGATGAAAGACCAGATGAAACGGGGAACAGCGTGGAAGTAGTGACCGAGAAGTTGAAGTGAGAGACCGGATGAGTAGTTGATTGCGACGTTGTTTCCTAGGACAGTGAAAACGAGTAGGATGAGGCAGAACTTGGAGAAGCCGAGAGGATGGTATGATTCTCTGAGGAGACCGCCAAGTCCATGGTCTTCGTAAGCCTCCGTGAGATAGGCTGTTGATGGATCTGTCTGGAGAGTCGTGATGCTACCGAGACAGACTCCTACCAAGGTCGTGAAAACTGTTGGGATCGTAACACCGACCAAAGTGAGGGAGAAGATCTTCCATGATGGAGTCTTGGCTGGGTAATTGCAGTAGTAATCAGAGGCAATTGAACACCATCCAGATGAGGAGGAGAAGCAGAGTGCGATGAAACTCAACATGGCCCCAGAAAAGTCAAGACCTGATGTTGGTGCTGGGATTGAGGTGTCGACTTTGCCTCCAACCTGGCCGAGCAAGATCAGCAACAGGACGAATGACATGATCCAGGAGTATTTCTCGAAGGTGTGGATGAGTGCGAATCCGAAAATCGAAATCAGGTAACTCAAGACTGCGATGATAACACATCCAACAGCGATTGTCATATGATAATCAGAAACGGCCGAGAGGATTTGACCAACAACCACGACATTGACGACTGCAAATCCACCACCAACGACGACGTTCAGGACAGAGCATATTTTGGCGCCGTAGAAACCAAAGGAGTAACGAGAAGTAGCGATTGCACGGAGACCGAGCTATGGTGAGGTCAGTTTCCACAATCAGACAGACAGGAGAAGAGTTCGTTACCTTTGGACCAAGAGTACCGCAGTAAGCCGTACAAAGTGCCCCTAAAAATGTACCAATCACACATCCAGCACACGATGCTTTGAACGACAGTCCAAACTCGGGACCCAGCATTCCAATTGGGATCGTTCCAACATGGCAAGTCATACTGAACCACAACAAGAAGACATTCAAGATTGAGGGCGGTCTTTTGTCTTCTTCTCGAATAAGATCAATACCCTGTGTCTCAATCCCTAATTTCTCATCGAGCCATTCCTCTCCTCTGCGAAGCGTATGAAGTACGCCATTTTTCTGCTGCAATTCTCTCGCTCTGATCGCATCCGTACTGTCTTGATCGTCTGTCGTCAGAATCGTTTCGCCTTTTACAGGATACTGCGGAGGGGGAGTTCCAGATTCGAGATCATGACTGTGCTTGACATCTGACTGATCTCCGTGAACGAAATCCATGGCGATTGATTAAAAATATAACTCCGTTCAAAAAATGCAGAGGAGAATCCCCAAGATCTGGTCGAAGGAAATCAAGGTACCACATCGCTTCTAATATGTACGCAACCAGCGCGTTATCAACCGACCTTCTCGAAAGAGTGTGGAAGTGTGTGCGGGTAGTGACGAATCAGGTAGGACGTGCAGGGAGAGCCCAGGCCAAGACTTGTGGAACATGATAAGCTTTTCTCCACATTGCTTGGGTGCGGCTGCTGGGAGGGAGGGTGTTCGATTGGGTCGACTAGATAACAGAAACCCTAATCTGTAGATGTGGATGTCCACCTTTGCTTCTTCGGGGTCTTTGGGGATGGAGAGACCGAGATATGAGAACCGGGTGCGCGGATGACGCCGCTTGCCACATTGCGCTGAGGGGGGTTTGGCTGGAAAGGGTGCTGACTACGAAGGGGTTGAGGCGAGTTGATGAACTATGAACGATAAGAATGTGTTGCAAGTAAAGAAGGCGATGTTGTGTGACCCTTTAATTAAGGACATTCTAAGTATCCTCGGTACAATAACTGCAAGTGGGTCCATAAACGGCCGAACATCGATTTCAAATTTTGATATGATTCCGACAATAGAAATACTGGCATTGATGAATGGTACACACAAAATCAACAGTAACCTGATACTGACAGATACCTGACAGGTTGGCCACATCTCAGGGTCCAGATGTTTTTGGGTATTACCTTATCTGGCCATCTCGCGTGGTTTATTTCCCGAGCTATACACTCTGTGATACAGATAACTGTCAATGGTTACAATTCAGTGAGACAAATCATCAATGATCCAATCATGAGGAGTACAACCTGCTGTTAGAGTTCTCAGCATCTCGGCTTGTCCGGATCTAGTACTTCTCGCTTATTTAGGGGTGACGTACAGTCGGGAATTCATGAGATGTTGGAAACTGAAGAATAATACGATTCCAACACTTACAGAATTGAATAGGCGGAATAGTGGAAGAGAAAATCGCAAACCAATGCATACTTTTGCAATATCTAATTGGAGTTGCCAACTAATGATTATTTCCCGTCGACCGACCCAGTCAGCAGATAGTCATGTGATAAAACCTGATCGTATAAATGAAGCCATCCTAATTTCCAAAGGTACAAAGTAATATTCTAAAAAAATATCATTATTCTCGTTCAGTCGCCTCGGCAGTGGTATATCAAAGACATTAGAAAGATCTATGTCAGGTGATGTTCTAAATGTGGGCATGCCTTTGTTTACCTGCTGCAACAGCTCGTTCACACAAATCATACATCAATCGAATGAAATGCAATCTTGTATAAGAGTTATCCTTTTTCAATTCTCTGCGAGACTTAATTCAACGTGAAAGCTTTTATCACTCCAACTGCAATGTGCTCTATCTCAATATTTGTACCAGGATCTTCAATGTGACTGAAGTTCGGTTCTATTGAGTGGTATCTCTGATATTCTTCTTCGTGTTATGTTTTATACTAACGTTTCCTCAGATCTTGATGATCATTCTGTTGACACCAAAGCCAAGTGATGTGTAATGAATGCGATTATGAGATCGTTCATGGCAGACGAGTTATGGATGTCGACGAATGCGAAGCAACTGCTTCGTGTTTAGCTGGATATCACTGGTCGCAAGCCATAATCATTATTTATGGGAATGTCGATCTCGGTGTTGAAGATTCTACACAGTTATCGCAGATATTGAGTCCGATGCGATGTTTAGTGCTCTTAACACAGTCGCGATTGCCTCGCTGCTTCCTCTGCTCGATTTGTGGCGCCTTCACAGACCAGCAGGGTGCTGGCAGCACAGCGTCCCTCTCCTTTATTCATCATCAACTGCACCATAATATCTCCCATACTCACTGATCTTTTCACGCTCTACTTAAATCTGTCAACCATCTCCTTCAAATGAGAATTCCATAACACAATCTCAATATACCCGTCCCCAGTAACTTTTCAAATTCAGCCGTTCGGCAATCTTGCTTTCGGCTTTATCCAGAACACATCACACGATTCGCATCGTCTTTGCGACATGCAATTTTGAATCTTTGGACTCCTTTTCTGGGTGCGATTGATTACCCCGCATTGTTGCCTTGCATATTCTTATATTTAGCACGGATGGTTGTATCCGGGTTGCTGGGTGCTGCATGAAGGCGACTTGTCAATACCGGGTTTTGGACTCATGGAAATTTTCTTTATGGAGCCTCACGATATGGCGTTGTAAAATTTGATATCTCTGCTGTAGTTGCGTGTCTAAACAAATGTAACTTCTCGGGTATTTACTATTCGTTCTAGGAATTGAGGAACAGCACCAAGACACTTTGCTATCTCCATTTACTGGCACACTATCAAGGAAAATCGAGCTCTGAAACAAGGCAGCTGTTAGTTTCAAAGACTCTGTATATTGCGTTCACCTCTGCTTGCCCCAACGTCGACAGAGATTTGATCCCTGAATATATGCGTATATTACCCAAGACCAACGAGCGATCACGATGCAAAACCTCACTTATCCAAACGAAGCAATGGTTGGAACAGTATATTAATCATCAAGCTATCAGCATAACTTTACAATGACCAATAACCAATCGCAGTCTCCAATCACCAAACCGGGTATCCAACACCAAACTCCAAAATTGCTGTACATTATTGCTGCCCAAAACCGCTTTACAATAGTCCCTCAGGTGAGCGCGCCCACGTCATGCCTGATTACTCCTCCACTTATACCTTTGATGTCGATATGTTGATGATGTCCTCTCCTCTTATGCCTTAATTGAAACAGCTGTGACCACCACTTGGCTGGTGGTCTTCATGCTATTCCAATTCTGTTCCTTGACCCTCTCGGCCGGCTTTTTGGCAGGAGTGAAGTCCTCCCATTTTTCCGTGGGTATAATCCCAACAAGCGACATGAGGAGCTTGTAGGCGTCCTTAGTGAGCCGGTCTTCGCTATTGTACCAACACTGCAGTTCGCTGAAGGGGGCGCGGTAAACGTGGTTACTCAGCACGTATGACCGCTTTTTTCGTGTTGCACAGATATCCAGGGTATTTTCAACTTCATATTTGTCTGAATCTATCTGCCTGTCCTGGTTGGTTCCCCGAATCGGGAAAGAGCGAGACTTGTCGATGATGTGGCCGGCGTCGTCGCGATATGGCTGCGGATTCGACGAGGTAAATACGACCTCTAACATGAGGTCTTTGTCCTCAATCTCTGGCGGTGACTTTCGAAGGATGATCACAGGATGCTCTTGAGCATTTTTCTCAAGAGCATGTTTATCAGGTGTGCCGTCCTTTTTCTTACATCTGGTACAGCGAATTGGTGCTGTACGGTTCTCTTCCCAGGGCAAAAATGCTACCACTCCCACCGCCCAATTGTCTCGCGTAAGTGATGGCCAGACATATTCCGGGTTTGCCAGTTTCCTCAAAATATGTGATTTATTGCTTTCATTTGAGGAATTCCGACTCTCTGATGGTGTCGAGGACTGCGATCGGCCTCGCTTGTGAGGGGGTATATAGCGAGCGGGGCTAGAACAGGCAGACATTTTCGGGAACTTATAAATGTCTCTTTCCTGTTGGAACATCATAAGTTTGATGCTAATAAGTGATATAATGCAAAAGGGTTCTTACTAGTTACTGAATAGTGATATACTCGAAGCTCTATCGGCGAAAGCTTTTAATGTCGGTGTTAAAAATTAGAGGAATAATAAAAGGTATGTCGCTTGATGAGTGAATGTCGCTGTGTCGGTAACTTTGATAATGAGAAGAAACAGGAGAAATTCTGGGAGGTGCATGTCACTTAAATAAAATCTGGGCGTGATAAGCCTATACCATTTCGATATCTAGTCCATCGAATTTGATGGGCAGTGATCGAAATCAGCTCATTGGATAGCTATTCGCTTTTGATACCTAGCGTAGGCCAAGATTCTAATCAATGGACGGTCCCGAGATGAAAACACGGCTGTGATTTGAACTTAGTCCAAACTCCTCTTCGAGTTCTTTCCATATGACGCTCATTGGATTCAGCTAGATCTTTCAAGTCTACCAAATTTTGACCGTTGTATTTTTTTCTGTTCACAGTACGTTCTTGAGCTTTGCAGTATTTCTCATTATGTCGTAGACCAAGACATCTAAGTCTAAGTCACCTGCTTTCTAATTTTTAGACTAAGTCGATCGAGTTCAAATGGAGGTCGAGAAGATATCATTGCCTTAGAACAATGGACGAAATGGGGATAATGTCCCACAGTAATCCACTAAATATCGATATTTCGTCAACCTCATCGAAGAAATGTCGTGTTTCGAGTGTCACCTATTCTTTCCACTAAGAGGCCATCCCACGACGTTTGCTCCTTCCAACAGTTTCACCAATAGCCTCATAAATCTAAGAAATTCCAATCAGCCTCGCTTTACTCAAATCGACTTTCGATCACTGGACTCTCGAAGTAAATCAATTGACCAGTCCATCATCCAATAAAACCACATTAAACTACTTATGATGGTATGAAGTCCAAAGACCCACTTCCCCACCTGAATTTAGAGACGGTCTGAAGACTTTGCTCCTAGTACCTGGATAGACGCGACACTAGCGGGAACTAGGAGGGTTGTTCCTGAGGATCATGCTGTTGGGTCTAGAAGGGCATGGAATCGGGGTTGGAAGAGGTTTAATGGAATGATAGAATTCCTTTTCGAGTGCTTTGTTGAGTTGGGTTGCACTTGAGCGGAGGACAGCTTTTGAACATCGACGGAATTATTTTTATTTACTGAGAGGGATAGAGGGAATGGCGATATTTTGTTGATTGCTTTGAGGAATTATGTTGCTTTTATTGTCTTTGTGGGAAAATATATCATGCCTCGACTAACTTTAAAAATTTGAGTTGCAGTCAAATTTTACTAGGTGGGATATCTTACTTTGGTTTCAGCTTGCCTCGAGACTGTAATGATTCAATCCCTTACACGATTTCAAACATAGACCTGACATTCAATCTATGACCTATCTACCATCAACTCCGTAGCGAGAACCGATGAACAGTTATCTAACAATACAACCGAGCCCTCGACTTCACCTTCCTCACTACTTGTTCTTCTTCTCATTTTTGTTAACGAAGTCGCCAATCATCAAGCTCAGCTTCTCTTCTGGTCCGAGGTATGGATCAACCGCCTATATGGGCTCTAGATAGTGGCTTGCAGTGCCATCAGTTAACCACTCGTTGCTTGCATTGGCGTGGGTATCGAGGAGGATATTAAATCGAGTTGACTGGTCGACTACGCTGGCGCTCTTTTTGGTAGATTGAAGGGGAGGGTGTTGCTTGGGAAGTGGTATGGGCGAATCTCCAGTGGGGAATGTAAGAGGCATTGTAAATGATTTAAATGATTCGAAAAATGGAACAATAAAACCAAGCAATGATTACAACCATTGTTCGGAGCCTGATTGACCAAAATCAAATCCAACCATACTTCACACTCCTGCTGGTCGTCAGATTGGTACGATTCCCCAACCCCTCGTCATCTTCTTCCTCTTGGCTTAGTTCAATCACATGTCGGTCCTAGCAAGCGATGGCCACACCCATTCTGGGTACGCCAGTTTCCTCAAAATATGTGATTTATTGCTTTCGTCTGGTGCCGTACGGTTCTCGTCCCATGGTAAAAATGCAAATACTCCCACCACTCAATTTTCTTCAGCCCAAATCACAATCTGGATGTGCCAATTTCCTTAAATTGTGTGACTTGTTGCTTGCATTGGAAAAAGTGCGAACTTTTCATGATGTAAAAGTTTGGGACTTGCCTCTCTTATGGGGAGGAGCCCAGGCTTGTGTGATCCGCATTGAGAATTCGAGGATGGTTGTAAGTTATGTTGGGTATGAGAATTCGTTAACGTACACACGACGTTCAACATCAGCTCTGTGGCTCCAGGTTCTGGGTCTTAAGCATTTAAAATGACCGGATGCTCCTGGGCGTTCTTCTCAGGGGGCTGTCTGTGAGGCTTCGTAGCGACGGCAATGATGGTGATGCTGTCGATGTTCCTCGCTTGTGAGGGAACGTATAGAGGGCTGTTGGATGATGTTGCCGACATTGTCGTCCAAATCTGCTAAATGTCTCTTTCCTGTTGAGACATTGTAAGTTTACTGACAGTTAAACGTGAAGGGGTTTTTACCGGTTGCTAACGTGTGATGAGTTCAAATCGATGTTTTCGATGTCTGGGTAGGGCAATTTCCTCAGAATATGCGATTTGTTGCTTTCGTTTGAGGAATTACGATCCTCTGCTGGCCTCGAGAGGACTGTGAAATGCCTCGCTTGTGGGGGGGTACATATCGAGGGAGGCTAGAGTAGTATGTAGAGTCGCCTGGGAAGTCAGCTTTGTTGAAATCGAAACATTCTTTTCTGGCGAGACTTACTTTGAAGTGTACGTTATTGAGTGAAGTCCCGATGAAGACATATTGAGAAGGCGACCAGAAGCTTTCCGGTAGGGTTGAGGGTTGGACAAAGTGAAGAATGGACTGGAGGAGCCTTTGAGAATTGGAAGAATCGCGTCTGAAGATGTGAAACCAATCTGTGTTTGGTATGATGATTGCAAGATAGCTGAATCAAGGACTGAGAAAGAGATAAAGAAAGTATGTGATGAAGTTGTCATCATATGAAAACTGATGTGAAAATGTTGTGAAGAAGAAAGAAGAAGATGAATGAAAATCAGGAGGAAGTGCTCTTTAAAAAGACCTCGCGGATGCAGCTTTCCTCATATCTGAATCATAATTGCATTGACCATGATGAAGAAATTTATGAATAACAGTTATGTCGTCACTTTTGAACGGAATTCTGGACCCGTCTCGCGGATGCTGTTATCCTTGGTTTGAATCACAGCGAGCATTGATTATGATGATAATGATTGTCTGTGAATAGCTGAAAGTAGTCAAAACTCGAACGGAATTCTAGAACCGTCTGTCCAAGAAACCCGTGCATCATCACGAGAATGCAGTAAAAAGATGTAGTTGGGCTGAGATTCATTGGGTTGATATATACTTCCCACTGAATAATATTTCAACTGTCATGACTATTCCAACTCGAGTATTCGACGGGTCCTTCGATCGCCTTTTGCGAAGTGTCGTCAATAAAAGAGGAGAATTCTAGACCGATCTCTTTAGCACAACACACAAGCATTTTAGTTTGCGAGAGGGGTCGAAACTAGCCTTGAAAAGAAACGTCAAGCCCACTTCTTCCCCCTCACGCTATTTTCATTATTCTTGACGCGCTAGAAACACCAAGTCACATGCTCAAATGAGCCAATTTACTAGGATAGAATCGAATGGAAATGATGCCAGTATCGTGAAGTCATGAAAAATTCAGATTTTGCTTAGCCATGTGGCAAGGAGAAAGTTTACGCGTTTGAGGGGCGGACTAGCGGAGTTTGGGGGTTGATTTTGACGCTTATGATTTTTGATATACGTGGAACTAGGTGGCTGAGATAGAGTTGAGAATCTTCTAGGGAAAGTTGACAACTACCTATAGGAGGTTGTGTGGATGATTTTGGTTGTGGATGCAAAGAGAGTGAGAGTGAGATTGGGAGTTTGAGTTACGGTATTTTTGACCACACGAAAAGTCCTTTATATTCATCTATTTCAATAACACCATGGCTTTTCTATCAAAGCGCCATCAATCTTCAAACATACAATCCAACCTCCCATCAGTTCTTTCTCCAAAGCCAAGAAATTTTCTGTCCAACAATACAAATCAAATACCTAACTACACTCAAAATCAATTTCCCAATCCCGTTCTGTCCAAAATTCCCTACAACCACACTCAACAACCCCGTCGCTTTCGCATACCTCAACGCATCACCTTCCCACGCTCGCAAACTCATCTCCCCATCCATAACCTTCTTCAGCCCCAAACAATGCCTCGCAGCTTGATTCGTGCTCAACGCTACATGTGGCCGGAATAAACTCAGCGCGTCACCTACTAATAACATCTTGCTATCGAAAAACGATGCGCGGGTAGACATATGCTCGTTCACAAGCGCGACGAAAGGCTGGGTGGTTTTCTCGATCACTTCGATGAATGGTGGCGGGAGAAGGGAGCGGGCGTGAGCGAGTTGTACGTCCCAGATTTCGGGGCGGATAAGACCGATTGGAAGCATGTTTCGGTGGGTGTGGCCGTGGATGTCGGTCATGAGGTTGGGGAGCTCGGATTGGGGGACATTCCAGTACCAGACGTAGTTGAGGAGTTGTGAGCCGGGGGTAAGATTTCCTTTTGCGTCGTCGGGGATGTTGTATCTGATTAAATGATTAGTAAAGAGTCTTGGTACTGAGTGGTGACTTATTACAGTAAGATGTAGCTCTTGGGATTACTTCCTTTGAAGATCGTCAGTTTGTCGATGAATGTCGCTAATGTCTTCTCAGATACGGCGTTTTGCGGTACACATCCTCGAAATGCAACATATCCTGAATACTTTGTCTGAATCTCCGGCAACATTTTATGTCGAATAAATGAGTTCGAACCATCAGCTGCAATCACCAGATCCGCACGCATCGTCCGTTCCTCGGAACCATGCTCATCCCTCACCCTAACCTCGACCTCCTTCCCAACATCTACCACGTCCGCGACTCTTACTCCTCCCTCAAAAATGGCCCTTCCCTCATTTTCCACTTTCCCTGGCACATTCTTCACAAATACACTCTCCAGACCATCAAAATTCGCTCTCAATCGATGATACAATACGCTCCAGCTAGTCATACACAAAACCTTCTTAAACCCGCGAATCCTCGCCCCGGATTTATTAATAAATTGCGTGTCTGGGGAATTGATGTACCATGGCTCTTCAGTGAGATCGTAAAGACGCATGTATTCAAGCACGTCGTCGCGTGCGGTGATGCCCGCCGCGTGGCTGGCTCGTGCGCTGGATGCTGCTTCGAGGATGTGCACGTTGTGGCCGTGGCGTTTGAAAAGGATGGCGTGCATGAGGCCGCTGAGGGAGCCACCGATCTGGTGGGTGTGAGTGGCCGCATATCCTGTAAAGTGTGAGAACTTACGACGATGATATTTTTCTTGGGGCCGGTTGAGAGAGTTTCCATTTTGGGCTTTTTGCTGGGATTTTGTTCTTATTATTAGCTTGAAACGAGTGAAATTTATTAGATGAGCAGAAAATCTGGGATGATACTGGGTATTTAACGTCGTGGAAATAAAGTTGGAGATGAGTTGGACCCAGCATGGCACCCCCCGGGGATCTTTGCTGCGATGTAAGCGAGTCTTAGGGGATGTGGATCGTGTATCCCTTGCGGCGCAATCACAATAATTGTACAATATTACTGTACTGTACAGTTTCTTGGAATAAAAATAAAAATAGCAAGATGGCAAAAACTATTGCGCTTCTTGCTAATGGGTTGTGCCGAAAGGTCCGTAGGAATTTGTTCTCTTGTTGTCTGGATCTTGGTGTTGAATAGTTGTTCCGAATATCTCCTTTCAACAACATAAAAGGGAATGTACGTACATTACTAATGGATCCATTAAGTAAGCACTAACATCCATGACCTGACTTATTATTTTTTTCGTACTGGGATATTCATTACACCCTTCATTCGGCTTCATTGCCGATTGCCGTGCCTCGTGAGAATACATGAAAGACTCGGTTATTCAAATACTTGACTATCACAACTTGTCGGCAAGATATTACAGAAACTGAGATCAAGCAAAGTTAATCCCTGGATTAGAGATCATCTTCTTAATTTTTGAAGCTTGACGTGGTGGTCCAATGGTAATTCCTTTCTGAATTATCGGTTGCGGGTCATTAGCTGATCCGCGCCGGATTGGTATTGTTTTAGTCGTCCATCATATCCAGAACATCTAAAACAAACTTCGAAATCGTTCGGTCAGGAAGTTTAGGTCACTTGTAGTTTAAGATGTGAGCTCGGCTGGGGGAAATGTGGTTTAATTGCTGGACGAAATGTACAGAATGTTTTATACTTGGAAACGAAGCGAAATAGTAACAGAGATCGAAGGTCAAAACGATGTGGTGAGAAGCCTCATATCAGTAGTATGAACCTCCAATAATTAAATATTTCATTGTATGTAAAGGAAAAATCCAGTCGCGCTGCTAGGTGGTTGACCCCATGAGAACATGTTGAAGCGAGCGAAAGGTGAAGGTACGTCGTCGTCGCGCCTTCCTTTTCGACGTGACACCAACATCTTCTTCCTCCAAACATCTTCACGATCCTGGAAGTTCACAACATGGAGTAATCACCGAAAATGTTGTTCAAACGCCTACCCTCGGAAGATTCGCAGGAACCACGACTACTACCAAATTTAATTGATGAAATCGCCCTTCATGATCCTTCAAGAATTTTCGCAATAATCCCAGGTTTCCAAGACCCCAACGATTTCATACATATCACATTCCGAGATCTTGCAAAAGCGATCGACCGTACAGCATGGTGGATGAAGGAAACTTTCGATCACGGTGGATCTTCCAAGGTATTGGTATATGTTGGTTCTTGCGATATATTATATCATATCGTTATTGTTGCGGCTGCAAAACTTGAATTCGAGGTATGTATGGCTTGGACGTGCAAATCATTAACTTAGTACAAATTAAATCCAAGAGAACTTCAGGTCGAACTGACACATCTGCAGACTTTCCTCCCTTCTCCAGAAAACCCTGACGAAATGTTTCCACAACTATACCTCGCATCCAAATGGTCTCAGCTTGTCGTTAGCGAAAGATTCGCCGAAGAACATAACATACGCGCGAATAATGGAGGCTTCGGTCGGTTTGTGACGCTCTCACCAAGTCTAGAATATATACTGAGAGCGAGAAATATTTCCCGGCCCGCTCAATTCACGCTCACGAGCCAATTCGAAGAAGTTGCCAATAGTCCGTTCGTTGCATTTCAACTGAAAGATGGCCAATTCGTTAAAGCCAATCACTCTTGGACCTGTTCGTTCGACCCCTGCTACCCAAATGCCGGCTTGGAAGGCAAAAATACAGTATATGAAGATTTCATAGGGAGACGAGTGGTCAACGCGATACCACCCTACCACGTATGCAATCCTACCCGTCCTCACTTCTTTCATTCATAGAGCACAGGCTAAAGCTATTGACAGATTGTCGGGTTCATTATCGGTCTCTTATATCCAGTCTACTATGGGACACACACAGTCTGGTTTCACGCTGATGCACCAGTGACTTGCACACAGATAGAAACGATGCTGAGCAGAATTCCGGCTGATACCACATTTATGGAGCCGTCGATGCTTCAAGGCGCCGCTTGTTACAGTTGTTTTCAACAAAAGCTGGGCCAACAGGCTGCTGTACTCCCAGGAGGTTTGTCCTATCCGCCCTTTCAGCCGACTTGACGGACACACGAAGAGAAGGAAGACCGCTGAGACTGTTACAACTTAGGTTCGGTACCATCCACATTACGATCACAGTTGTTTTCTAGCATTTGGTTGGCCCACATGGTCCACACTATTTTGCTGAAAGATGAGATTCTCACGTCAAATGATTGGCAGTTTTTCCAATTCCCGTTCACTCATCTACAGCCACACCAAGCAACCTTTTCTGAGTTGTGGAGATGCGATATAAATGGTTGTCCCAGAAAAATTGAAACCGTGAACGACGACTCGGCAAATTATCCTGCAACTGAAAGCGATGTTGCTTTCTATATGGAAGTCGAAAAAGTCAGCCAATCCTTCAATCACGATTCCACCCTGACCGGAATAGTGCTACCACGCCATGATAAGGTAAAAAGAATGGTTATAATAACAAAAGAAGAACTAGCACCGAGAGCGTTCATCATACTCAGAGGGCAATTTGCAGCCTCTGATAGTACGAATGCTGAAAAAATCCAACATTATCTACAGATCCTTGAGAAGCTCCGGCCTACACTTGCGCTGGTGACCAAGAATTATAACCTTCCGGTACCAATCCCCGACGAGAACATCATCTTTACTTCTGAAGACGAATGCTCCCTTGATGCAGATGATAGAGAAATCGTCCAGCAATTTGCAGATCATATCAATATGATGGAAAGAATGCCACTTATTGCGGATGACATGATGAATAGAAGCTCTGCACTTGAAAATGAGGAGTATTTGATCTCGTATATACAAATGGCCATAGAGACGATAACAAAACTAGGGAAGCGCTGTCAGGTTGACTTCGATATCTTTGGAGCTGGAGGACTGGGTTGGAAGCAGCTCGTTAAGTTGGTCGCTTTTCTAAAAGCTGTATTGGCTGACGAGGATGCCTCATTGATAACGCCAAAGCTGATTTTTGAGTCTCGAACACCAACCAATCTCGCGCGGTCAGTAAAACGTATCTCGGAGGAATGGTTTGCAGCTCAACGAGTATTCAAAACAGGAGCAAGCTTGTTTGACGTTCTTGAAAATTATTTTGATCGCTTGTCGGAAATGAAACATGACCCAAATCGAAATAAAGGTTCTCCGCCTGCAGAAGAGGGGGGGCTGGTGGTCATGCTCACAGGAAGCACTAGATCCCTCGGAAGTTATATGCTTGACGCCCTTCTTTCACGACCAAACAATCACTTCAGGAAGGTGTACTGCATCAACACTAGTCGAGGTCGTTCTGCGGCTCTGAGATATCGAACCGCAGCCAATAATCTACCGGCACATCAGAATGGTGGAGACCGATTATTTTTTCAGCAAGCCGATCTGTCTTTACGCAGATTTGGCCTTAGCAGCACCTTATACAAAGAGCTACAAGATAGTGTACAAGTCGTTATTCGTAAGAGACTCTTGTCTTACACAATCAAACATGCTAACGGGTTGTCCAGATACTTCATGGAAAGAGGATCTCAACGCTGGTCTAGCGGCTTTCAAGACATCTCTGGATGGCTTACTGAACCTAATAAGGTTCTCGACCGAGTCTCGACATCGACCTATCATATGTTTTGCTTCGTCTACGAGATCTGTAGGGTGTTATCGCACGTTACCAGGCAACTTTGCTCCGGAGTGTCAAATTGCGGACGCGGAAGCACCTACAAAAGATGGATATGGTCAATCGAAATGGATCGGCGAGCAGATGCTGAGTGCGGCAAGTGAGAATTGTGACGTGAGAAGTGTTATTTGGAGAATTGGTGAGCTTGCCGGCCCAGTAAATCAACAAGGAGAGTGGCCCAAAGAAGGATGGCGGGGATCACTGATAACCAGTTCCAAGTACCTGAGAGCAGTTCCGACTTTTGGCTGGATCCATCTATTTTACTTAATCCCTATCGACGTATTGGCTTCGATACTGGTCGAGATTTGCGAGAATGTCTACCCCGAGCTTGTCTCCAATAGCAATGATTACATGAAGGCCAAATACTACAATGTCAGAAACCCGGAAGATATGGCTTGGGAGACACATATAGTCCCAGCGGTAATGCGCGTTCTCAAAAGTAATGGGATTGAAGATATGCAGAACATGAGATGGGGTGAATGGCTCGAGTTGCTCGAAGCTAGTCAAGGGAACGACGGAGAGAATCCGGCATTCGATTTACTCAACTTCTACAAGAACGTCGAAATTGGTGGGGGAGTCGGATGCCTCGCGCTTCACAAGGAATGCGCCTTTGAGAAGAGTGCGATCTTGCGCGGACTGGATGGTACAAATCAAGTGAGGTGGCTTGGAATATGGCTTCAGCAGCTGGGAATCATACCTACAGCTCCAGGAGCGATCATCCAAGGAACTGCTGGTGTTGAGTTTTAGTCATTGTATAGGCGCATAACTTAGGCTACTCATGAAGGGGAATCGGTGTAGATTGCTGGTTGACGTTTAGTAATAGGAAAGATGCATTTGTTTAAACGGATTCGAGAGCATACCTAGGTAGCTGGCATACTGAAAAGCATTATTAGGTATTAATTCAACAACGCATAGGGCTATCAATCGTCCTGTACTCGAATCGTACTCTGATTGGTTTTGAAAATGGTTGATAAATAAGAATTGGAGTTTTGTTGTCGTTCGTAAATGAGGCTGTCCCCGCTTCCAGGTTTCTTCCTCAGATACTGTACGCTCGGATTATCAAGCCAATCAGCCGGATAAGAGCCCTGGATCAGGCCCTTGCGGGTGTTGCTCCGCCCATCGATTAGCGGTATTTACACCCGGACAGGCATCAACAGTGACGCATCGCTATCCTTGCCGCGGGTTTTTGGGACGTCAACACAGCGAATAAACAACCACCAACAACGCCAACGAGATGCAGCTTCAAATATCCTGCAGCAGCTTTCGGTACTTGATCCAGTGATGGAGCTGATATGGCTGTCACGTGCTCACGTATCGTCTCAAGGCAATCAGGCAGCCAACGCGCCAACCCGCGCCAGCGCATGTATATCTTCTCGGCTGGCCGCTCTCGTCCTTCTTCCTTCCTCACCACACCTTTCGGGTCGCAAACCACCACAGCACTTCCTCTAGTCTTTCGTTGAAGATCTAGAGTTTGTCTGCCAGGGCCCTGTCAATACATTCCTTTGTGCGTCAGATTCCCGAACACCAGATCGATTCCTCTCGCTATTTCTCATTTCGTCGCTCGCTCAAACCACAATTACCCATATCCTACCGAACTCTTCTTCCTCACCCACCGCGATCATGTTTAAGCGCTCTTTCAGGACGAATGATCGCGTGGAGAAGACCGTCAAGTTGAAGAAGACCAGTAGGGATGTTGCGAAGCTGGCGAAATTGAAGTCGTCGTTCGAGCAGAGTCCGTAGGTTGCCTATTCTGCCTGGCAAACGGAAATGTGGTGCGCAATCTTGCTGACGAGGCGCGCAGAACTCTCACCTCGCGGATTGTAACCTTTACAGTCGGCAAGGAAGGACGATTGTTTGCGGCTCACGAAGATGTCTTGGCCTTGTCGCCGTTCTTTACGACGGCGTGCAGAGGTCAGATTCGTCAGTCGCAGAGTATGAGGATCGATCTCCCAGACGAAGAACCGGAGGTCTTTTCGTGTGTTCTTGAGTACTTATACGTATGTGACATTTGGATCCTTGCTTCTATGCTTGTTTTGTGGTTGAGTGCCATCTAACCCCCAGCAGAAGGGCGACTACTACCCCC
Organism: Glarea lozoyensis ATCC 20868; assembly: GCF_000409485.1. Taxonomy (NCBI): domain Eukaryota; kingdom Fungi; phylum Ascomycota; class Leotiomycetes; order Helotiales; family Helotiaceae; genus Glarea; species Glarea lozoyensis. The sequence goes on from NW_007360983.1 coordinate 164,693, forward strand.
GCTTGGTGCACAACAAGCGCAGAAACTCTTGGGAACTCGAGGATGCCGAAAAGTCTCCAAACCCAGAAAACCCAGGTGGCCGCGGATCCGTCGAGGCCACAACTTACATCTCTAGCGTGGGACAGGACCTTTTAAGGGACACCGTCATATATTGTGCCGCTGAAAAGTACGGCTTGGAGGAGCTCAAACGACTCTCGCTTCGAAAGCAAGGTCTACAGAGTGGAATCGAAGTTGCTACGATTCTTCATAGTGCACGATATGCGTATGACAACACGCCGGACTCGGACTCGCGCCTTCGCGCTCATTATCTCGCCTTGATTATTAGATGTCGCAAGACATTTAAAAGGAGCGGAACCATGCAGACAGAAATGGAGAGTGGCGGTAAACTTTTCTTTGACCTTTTCGTAGCTCTTTGCAATCATGTCGATGATATTGTGGATATGGGGTAAGCTCGATCTTGATGCCTGTTGTGACTCTGCTGATCTGTACCAGCAACGCCCGTTCCCCCATGACCATCTAAACATTGCAAATCTGCGTCAAGATACTTGGCACGGAGTTAAATAGGTAACGAGGGCGAAATTGCTATCTCCATCAGATTGGAAACCATTTATGGAATTAGGCATACAACATGTTGCCTCAAATTTCACTTCGTCAATGAGGTTGGCCGCCTTTCCGATGATCACGATAACAGATCTTCATCCTCCACTCATTCCAGTAATACCCTCGCGCTTTGATATTTTTTATGGGAAGGGGAATTGCGTTTTTGATTTTTTGATTTGATACTCGCACCTGAAAGTTTACCTTGATCTTGAGGATTGGGGGTTTGAAGGAGCGCAGTTGTAAAGATGGAATCACTAGGTCGGGCGACCTCATCGCACCACTCTTTTTTTGCTGTTTCTGTTGGGATGCATGGGGATGCGAAGTTGAGCTAGGTGTATGATCTTGATGGTTGTACATGCGGTTCTGTCCCTAGTGGATGGACCAGGCAATGCCCTAGTTGGGGCGGGTAATGAGATATTCGGCCACCTCAATTTGGTTTTCGGCTTGAGTGATTGTAAGGTGAGTTGTGATTTCTTTCATGTATTCATATAGAGGCTCGAGGTTTCCTGTCGAAGGTCAGAAGAGGTAGGTAGTACTAGGTCCATCCCACTCTTTCTCATCTCCATGCACAACCTATTTCGGAAACTCGCTTCCGATGAGCCTCATATTTATATCTATCCCAATAAATCACGGTTCTCAAATCCTAAACACCTTATTTATCTCACCCCACAAACCCTCATTCACATTCTCATCCCCTTATCGCCACCACAATGCCATCCTCAAACATAACACCCCTCCCACCACCCCCCCCTCTCCCTCCCCTCCTCCACCGCAACCTGCACCCTCCACGCCATAAACACCACCCTCGAACTCTACACCCGCTCCGTCAATTTTCTGCACCCCCCTATCCCCGGCCATGAATTCTACAACTGTCCTACCATGGCTTTCCTCATCATCTCGCCGACGGGAAAGAAATACTTGTTCGACGCGGGTGCGAGGAAGGATTATTGGAATTATAGCCCGATGATCAGGGAGAGGTTTCGGAAGGGTGTTAATGTTGGGGGGATGAGGGTTACCAAGGGGGTGGCCGAGCTTTTGAGGGAGGGGGGTGTGGGTGTTGAGGAGGGTGAGGTTGAGGGGGTTTTCTGGAGGTTAGTTGATCGTTTTCGGTTTTGTGGGTGATGTGTTATGAGAGGGTTGGGGATGAGCGAAAAAGGAGTGAGGCGTGAAAATAAAGACACAAGCTGAGATGAGATAGTCACTGGCATTTCGATCACATAGGCGATATGTCCACCTTCCCATCCAGCACCAAAATCATCGTCGGTCCGGGATTCAGCGATGCGATGTTACCTGGCTATCCTGCGAATCCGGATAGTCCGCTGTTGGAATCTGATTATGTGTAAGCATCTCTGTCATGTTTATGTTTTGATGAAGTGAGAGAATGGGTTAGGTTGAGTAACCGTCCAACCTCACCTCCACACCCTCAAACCCCTCCCTCCCGAAACTAACACCCCACCCCAAGCAACCACGAAATGCAAGAACTCACCTTCACAACCCCCCTCGAAATCGGCGGCTTCCGCGCAATCGACTACTTCGCCGACGGCTCGCTGTACATCCTCGACGTCCCCGGCCACGCAATCGGCCATATCTGCGCGCTCGTCCGCACCACGCCCGATACCTTCGTCCTGCTCGGCGCGGACGCGTGTCATTTCGCGGGGAGTCTGCGCCCGAGTGTTTGGGTGCCGCTGCCGGAATCGGTTACTCGTGAGGAACTGGGTGAGGTGCAGGGGGGGGGATGTCCGTGTGAGGATTTCTTGGTCAGTCATCCACGTGGGAAGGAGGGACGGATCAAGCCGTGGTATAGCGCTAGTAGAACGCCTGGATCAGCGTATGCGGATTGGAGGGTCGCGGATCGGAGTGTGGAAAAATTGAGGGGGTTTGATGCGTGTGTGGATGTGTTGGTTTGTTTGGCGCATGATCCGGGGGTGGGGGAGGTGCTGCCGGTTTTTAATGGGGAGGGGATTAAGGGAGGGGGGATTGGGAAGTGGAAGGAACGGGGGTGGAAGGAGAAACTTAGGTGGAGGTTTTTGGGGGAGTTGCCTAGGATGGTTGGGGGTGAGGGTGGGAAGGGGAGGGGGTGGGTTAGGGGGAGGGAACCGATTGTTGAGGGGTGGTGGAGGGGTGGGAAGAGGGTTGGTGTTGAGGAGGCGCTGAGGAGGGATGGTGAGGAGTAGTGGTGTTATGTGGGGGATTTATGAGTTGTGGACATTGCATTTTTATTTGATCTGGAATTTCTAATCTGAGAGCTGTGTGGTTGGAGAGCTGAAATGTGTAGATGGGAAATGTATCCTGGTGTAGACGTGAATTGGGTTCTAATAGCGTTATTTTTGTCACGAAGGTTAAGCCTAATTTACTAGATCACTTATTGATATTTTATCTTGTAGAGAGTTACAGGCTTTTGTCTATTTGACTTACAAACCCACTATATCCTGAACACGCATCGACCAATCAACATGTACGCTGTTACACAAATCGAACATGGTACCATGAAGTCAAAGAAACAAAAAACGCGATCTCCACAAAAGATGCGGTTTCTTAGACTACAGGACCTTTGTTAACGCGTTTAGCATGCTGTTAAGATCAATGCAGAAGACGAGGTTCTGTTTATAGGTTAGATGATTTTTTTGGTAAGCGTTAGGGAGGGGCTTAGAATCGATATTCAGTGATGCTGAATAGTGTAGGATTTAGTATATAGAGGGCTGTTTGGTTTTGTAGTATTAAAAAAGATATTCTGTAATTTAGAATATAATTATAGTTTTAGTTTGTGAAAACTAGAGCTATAAGCTAGGTTGCGAAGATGTAAAAGTACTATTTTAATAAATTATTTATTTATTAAGAGATCTAGTTTTTCTACTTCTTAGGTATTACGCTTTATTTACTTATTAAATATAAGTTATATAAATCAATTCTACTAAATTTTATCGCTTAGTCGCTAAAATAGCCGCTTGATTAGTTTATAAAGTATCGCGTTTTGTAGGTATCTTAGCGATATTATTGCCTAGCGATCCGTTGAGCCTCGAAATGTCAAAATATATAATAGTGTAGAATACGTGAGTCTCACGAATCTAGCATTGATTTAGGCACATTAGTTAGATTATCGCTTTTAGAGGTTTGAGCGGAAAGGTGTAGTACCTAGGAGTCGGAAGGGATAGGGGGTTAGCGAAGTCGTATAGGCCTTAAGGTAATTAGCAAAGTCGTATATCCCTTACTTAGCTAAGGTAGGTACGCGTATATATTCTATATAGAATTTACAACTAAACATCTCTACTATATACATCTTTTTCTCTATACGGCTAAAACGTATCTCAGTTTCTATATTTACAACCAATTAGATTGTTAGAATCAGAATAGTGGCTTGTTTAGTAATATTATTGGCCTCGGGGTTCTACATATACAACCTCACCGGATCTCCGTCCTTCTGTGCATCCCTTGCGTAACAGGGAGAAAACGTCTGTTGCCCGCAAGAGAATCCCCATTGAGAATAAGAAGTCGAGAACCTGCCTCCTGTGCATCCCTTGCGTAAAAGGGAGAAATCGTGAGAATGTCATTGAGAATAAAAAGTCGAGAGCCTCCCTCATTCGACCAAACCCTATTATAATGTCTTCTTCAGTCGCGCAATTTGCTTCTTCAGTCGATCTCGTCTACGAGGTCGCAAACCAAGTAACGAATCGACAATCCCTACGGAATTGCTGCTTGGTGAGCAAGAATTTCAATACCTCGTTCACGCCTTTACTGTATTCGGAAGTCTGGTTTCGCCCAAATAATAGACGGTTTCTCCTCGAAGACCTGCCACTACTGTTGAATCACCAAGCACTTCAATTTGTCCGGGCCCTTGACGTAGCGGTCGAGATATTACCTGACGACCCATGGTCGTGGGATGGCACAAGCGAGCAGATAGAAGTCCGTAGATTGTGCAATGAGGGAGTGCAATCTCTTCTTTACAAAATGCCGATGTTGCAGATATTTCGGTAAGTGTGGTCTTAAGCCGCGGAAGCAACGCAACGAGAACTGATCATATTGTTTTTAAAGTTGGGCTGAGATGCCTCCATTAACAACTACGGTTTCGGCTCTCCAAGTACAATGCCCTAACATTCACTCGGTGGTGATTCATTACCACAATCACGTTGAGGGGTGCGGGTTAGGACACTTTGAAGATCTTCTTGAAGAGGGTGAAGACCCCAAACGGCCTTTAAAATACAGAGACGCACAAAACCTGTTTACGATACCAAGTTTGTCATATTTCGCGAACTTGACTAGGCTAGAAATCTTACGCCTCCATAGTGATCTCAACAAGGCCAGAAGAGGTGTTTTGCAAATCCTTCTCAAGTTACCTCATTTGGAGTCGATGTCCTTGTCGATTTGCGCCGATGCCATCAATCGTCTAGAAGCAGACCGAAGCACAGATCACATCCTCTTTTTGGTATCTCTAATCGAAGACTTCGTCCAAGCGGGTGGGAAACCGCTCCGTCTAAAGAAATTAATACTCGGTCTCGGTGTTGCCCTTTGGAGAAAAGGACACTCTCTCCGCGCATTGGTTGATCTCACATACCTAGATGAAGTTATGTGGAAAATCGGATTTGGATCTTTGATCTTGATGATGACTTTGTTATAGACTGGGAACTCTTTACCCTAGAGTATTCTCCTAATATGTGTGCTTTCAGCGTTTATCACCTCGAGGGTTTTCTAGAAGCGATTCCAAGTGGCCTGGGATGTTTGAAACAGCTTTTCAGACACCGTGATATGATAAGCGAAAGGTATGCTATGATGATACCCTCAGTACGCAACCAGAACCACGTATCCCACAAAACAAGCTCGTCAACTCTACTCAACCTGTCGCTGTACTCGTCTTCCGATTTAGGCGCTCGCAACTGGAAACTGGACAATTTCGAATTTCTTTCAGATTTTATAGAACGTATCTTATATGAATGGGTTTCTGACCCGCGTCTTCTTGCTCGAACAACAACCCAACTCAAACAGCTATTCTTGGCGACTGATTTGGTCTCTGAGGTGCAGTACAATGGAGGGATTGGCTTGCCAATGGTCGGTGATTTGCTCTATCGAATCGCCAACGATTACAAGGACTTGAGTTATATCAGAGCCGACAATAGTGCTTGGCGACTTTTACGGAAATGCGAAGCTCCCACGACGGACCCTAAGAGTAACGCTTTGTTGTCACAGTCAATAATTGAACGAAAACTTAGCACGAGTCATAGAGAGGATTACTAAGCCGACTACTCTCCGACCGTATAACCTATCCTTGCTTAAAACATAAGCATTCTCGAGCTAGCAGGCATTTGTGCTGTTCACCTGAAAAGGTACGTTCCTGTGGTATCTGCTTTTGGTTAACTTTTGTTATTAGCTAACTACACTTAATCGTAACATTTTCTACTTCCCAACTACTCCACACAACTTGCTTGTAATGAACACCCTTTACTCTCTATTAATGCTATGATTAAACTGATCATCCTAGGCTGGTTTTTATGGAAATCAAACTTCAATCCTTTCACCAAAGGAATTATATATCAAAACATATTCAAACATTAAAGAGAAACACTACTTTGTCAAAGAATACGAAAATTCTCATGTCGTCCAAGAAAACTTTAGGTCAACTGTAGCTAAGTTCCAAAGACAAATCTCAAGGAAAACAAAATATTCTAGAAGAACAATCCTTAAACCCTTGTACCCTAAACACTACAGCACCATATCACCGCTCAACAACGTCTCTGCTTGACCGACCAATGACCTGCACCTTTTCTCACAAATCCCTATAAAGAAATCGAAGCTATTTCCATGATACTACAGTTTATAAATTACATATTCGGTGTAATGTCAAGAATAAAAGCCCAGGAACAAATGTGCTCATAACTTTCTACGTGCTCGTTATCAAATTGTAGATCGAAGTCCTCCCAACCTCTCCCCAGACAAAAACTGAATCCAACACTACGCACTTAATCAGAAATGAATCTCACATATAAAACACCACACACCCAATCAAACCCGAAACCCATTTTGAAACACCGACCCGTAACAAGAAAAACCCGGGTAGAGTACTAGTTATATAGCACCTCGCGGTCGAGCTCTTCGATTAAGTTAACGTGTTAATGTAGAACGATAAGAGCTATTTCGTTAATGATAAGACTTCTGGCGCCGTATTCGAAAGTCGACTTGTTTAGTCGGGCAGGTGACTGATAGTTGTTTTGTCCTCCAAGAGAACATCCCATCTTCTAAATCCGTACCAACATACCTACCTAACCACCATTCACATCCCTCCCCTTAAACACCCCACAAACAATCCCATTCCACTCTTATCTCCTAAACACCAACTAAACCCTAGAAATCCCTTTTCCTTCCAACCCAAATAACATACCAAAAAGAACCTACGTCCTCCTCCTCCACCTCATCAATCCCCCCTTAGCATACCCCACCACTCCTCCTCAAACTCCCTTAACCATACCCCATCCTTCTCAAACACACTCACCCTCACCCTCACCATGCCAAACCACTTCCCTCTATACCCAACTAACACGCACATCATCACCTCAAATGCCACAGCGTCGTTAGCCTGAACCACACCAACATCCCAGACATATACCGCCCTGAGAACTCGCCCCCCACGCCCCCCACGACGCAGTCTTGCAGTCTCAAAGCCTCACGATCGCAGCTGAAATACACTCATTGAACACGACATACAAACACAACAGCAGGACAATATAAAAATCAAGCACCGCCTCACGCACAACCTCAATCCCAACCAACCAACCAACTAGCCCAGCCAACCAATCCATCGGATCCTCAGCCTCACACAACATAATCAAGTTCACACAGCACAATCACCTCCCATCCAAACAAAATTAAAATTAATCTTTGTAATTTTTTTTTCTTCTTAATTATTCTACCACTACCCCAACTTCCAACTATTTATACCCTTCTCTCCTCCCCTCCCTCCCCTCCCTCCACTCACTCCACTCTCCCTCTCTACCTCCACTCTATCCAAAACATACACGCCCCAACTCCCCCTCCCTCCCCTAACGCTGTGGTGTTCCGCCAAGACAAAAACGCCTATATGTAATGCTTGCCATCTCAAACAATAGAAAAAAGGAAAACGAAACTATTATAATTTTACCTCCATAAAGTACCCCCTCATGATCTTACACCTGTTTAAGCTCCACGAAATTCGTCGACTTCGCGTCCACCGAACCCGTAGCCGACGCCTGATTCTCCGCCGGTTTGCTCGTCTGCGAGGGATCCGCCGTAGCGGTCGCGGCAACCGAGGCTATACTCGCCGCCTCCTCCGAATTGAACTTGCCGCACTCCTCGTGGAGTTTTTCGCGGCGTTTATCGTCGTCTTCTTTTTCGTGGTCGGCTTTCTCTTTCTTCTCCTTTTCGTCTTTTTCGGCAAGCCATTCCTCGTGATGCATGATCGCTTCTTTCTTCTCCGCTTCGTTGAGGTTGTCCCAGTTGGCCGTATCTTTGTCCCAGTTGTGGATGCAGTCTGGTTTCCAGTTGCATTCTTCGACCATGCCGTAGGCTGGGTGGCTGTATCGTGGATGGCGGGAGGGCCAGAGGGACGCGTGGTAGTGATGTCTGACGAGAGCGAGTGGGTGATCGTGGTTGTTGGAGTTGGAGTGACCTTGGCCGGCAGCGAATGCCTCGACGGTAAGTACTAGAATATCGCCGACCTGCGTTGGACCGCGCTGGGTCATGTTGTGGAACTTTTCCCATTTCTGAGTCTCCCCTGTTTGTGCGTACATTTCGGCCATGACCGCCGATGTGAATGCAGAAGGGCCTGTGCCGGTCAAAACCTCGTCAAAGTTGAGCTGAATCTCAGCGATTCCGACGTTTTGCTTCTTGGCGATATCCTCCAGCCATTTCAGAACGTTGTTGATCAGTCGCAGCATGACCGGGTGTCTTGGTTTTGCCATGAACGTCCATTGGCAGAAGGATTCGGATTTTTGTCCCAGAATTGGGTGTTCCACCCAGTCTGGTTCGTCAATTTCCACGCTGATAACGAGCCCAATATCCGATTTCGTAAAATTCGAAGTGATCCATTCGTCGACCGGTTTGATGGCAGACACGTCAATGTCCGCATAAACTCCTCCCTCGATATACATGACCAGATACCGCAGTAGATCTGCCTTGATAATTGTAGCATTGAGCGTTTTGTAAATGTACACCACGTCCATGCGATTGAGGCCCGAGGGCCCAAAATGGGTTTCGATGTATTCCTGACTATTCGCATCGGTGAGGACTTCGTATCTATGCCCTGGATTCTTCGAGGTCCAGCTTCGCGCGCGGTCGGAATCTCTCGTCTCGAATTCTAGGGGATCGGTCTTCCACGTCTGCCAAATCTTCTTGGGGAAGAATTCGCCGTATTTCTTCTGATGCAGCAGCGGCGACTGATATGAGACCACCCGCTTGAACACATCTCCCGCGCGTAATGGGGTACTGAGATTGTCGGTCTTGGATAGGAAAAGAATAAATATGAGAGCGACCGCGATGTAGATGGGGAGCGCCCTCTTCATGGATTTCGGAAAGCGGCCTCCGATAAGGGAAGAGGTGACCTGCATCTTGTGGATAATTGCTCCCAAGGAGATAATAACAATAGGATGCTAAAGTCAAAATAATCCAAAAGACCGAAGTCGTGAAAACAGAAGAAGAAGAAAAATAATCGAACAGCGTTGATACAATGTTACAAGAAGGTGATGCTGAGCGAGGGAAGGAGCTAAGTTTTGTTCGTTGGGTTGGGGTCGAGGCAGCACCATGGGTTAGCCTACTATTTTTTTTACAGCGAGCGACAAACGGGATTCTCATTTTGTTTTCGCCAGGATACAGCGGATCCCTACGCTGATGCAACCATGAGTTTGGCCTCTGTAACTGGCTCACACCCTGCGCGACTGCTGATTATTCACCCACTTGGAGGGGCGGTGGCCCGTAAAGGAGACCAAGCGTTTCTCCCCGCACGACTAAGGGGCTGATAACCCATTGACTAGTGATTAAAGTTGCGGCGATCAATATCTCCAGTCCCCAGCATCCGTGCTAGAGTCAGTCCGAGGTCTGATATGGAAAGTCTAAACCTTCCCCCAGCTTAGGCGTTTTGTTTCACATGCTTGGTGAATCGCCGAGGCGTTACAACACCAGGTCGAGCCTTTACGATGCGAGTTACTTACTGTACAGCACCATGCGCCTAAATTCAACAATACCGGATTAGCTGTAAGCGCTATATTAAAATTCCGGAGGCTGCTATACATCAGGCCTAGCTGGGAATCCTTTTCAGGCGAGCGGCGCTTTTGAGGCAATCAGAGGGGGCCATTCGAGGTATTAATTACGGGGTACCTGCATTTAGGTGACGCCACTTCCATGAATGGCTAGGTGATCTCCTATCTTTGGCGAATACACGCCGTGGATTTGACATGGCATTGTATGTATCTGATGCATATCAGGAATCCGGCTTGTTGGCGGACACACGTACGACAGGATGTATGGGTGTGTTGTACAATGATGCAACAGGAGGCAAATCATTCCACCATGGTATTCATAAAACATCTAGGTACCTGGTAGACAATCGATTATTCGTAAATGTATTTGATGTAAATGATGGTAGCGTGACCAGCTGCTTTCGATGGTGTCGCCCCTACAGTACGGTAATCACGTAGGAAAGCCACAACGGGCCTTTTGCCCCCTAAATGGCCCCCCTTTTGCTTGCCTCGCTTCTTCCCACTCGGTAGTTTTCGCGTATTCTGACCTCGAGTCGAGATCTGGTGGTTGAGGTTAGGAACAGAATGCGTATCTTCATCTACTTACTATGAGAATCAAATAACAAGAGTAAAAGGATGTGACGCATTCATATTTACACCAGTATTTAATGTGATGGTGGCACTACGCAGCGTTCATCGAAAATGATCAAAATGATACTCTCACCACACCGATCCAATACATAACCGCATCAGCGCGCCAAGCTTCACCCGCCGCAGAGATCCAATTTACATAACTCGCTTGTTGGAATAGGGGAAACGAGATGAAGGTCAAAATCATTCTTCACGATGGCAAACCGGAATCAATTAACAGCGTTCGAAACAGCAGACCTCGCAACTCTCTGATTCTCGCTTGATGTACAACCTCTACTCTCCGTCGCACCCTACGAAACACAAAAATATCAGCTCAAAACAAAGTCCAGGAATAGCGTAAAACAAGGTGCAGCTATCCAACTCACATGGCCATTGCGACCAGCGACCAGGTTGCGGCTTCTTGGCCCCAGCGAAACCTTTTAGCATCAGCCCCCTATCCATGTGGGGTTAGCGCAGCCTAACCAAGTTTGAACCCGTCTGGTCGTTGGCCTCTGGCATCTTTTTCTCGTAACGCGACCGACGTGGGTGTTGGTACTCCTTATTTTTAAATATTAGCCCGCCAGAAAAGTTCAGCAGGTGTATTACTATTATTCTTGTCTTGGCTTCATCTTTGGGAGTTGGGTGAATTGTTAATTATTTCCTCGAACGGCTGCAGCTTTGCAGATTGCCTGCGTTCACCTCAACCCGTCCTCGAATCTCCTCCCGAACGTGTTGGAAACCAGCATCCATGATACACGAGGGCAAAAAGGCGGATGACTTCGATCCTGCCACCAACGGCAATATGGTAGACGAACCGGAGTGGGCGACGGAGAAGTATGCGGAGCCAAAACGCTCACGTACGGGGGGGTTCTTGCGGTGGATGTTCGAAATAATGCGGCCAGCAATCTTTACCAAGTCGCCCGCGCGCAAGCAGCAGCTTCGACGGACGGCATATCTCGATGGGCTGAGAGGATTTGCGGCATTCATCGTGTACTGGCATCACCATCAGATGTGGCCTCGAGAATCGATAGGCGCGGATATCATCTTCGAAAATGCGTACGGTTTCAAGGACAAATACTTCATGGCTACATTACCATTCATACGGACATTCTTCAGTGGTGGACACTTTGCGGTGTCTATCTTCTTTGTTATTTCTGGATACGTTTTGTCTACCAAACCGCTGGCTTTGATATATGCCAGTGATTTCGAGAAGCTGGGAGATAACCTCAGCTCGGCACTGTTCAGACGTTGGATCAGACTTCATGTCCCTGTTATGTTTACCACATTCTTCTATATGCTTTCCTGGCATCTATTTGGCATCTGGACTGCCTCCCCCGACCACCAGGACACGTTCCGTCATGAGTTATGGAATTGGTACGCGGAATTCAAAAACTTCAGTTTCGTCTTCAGAACCGGTGGTGTGGATTGGTTTACATACAGTTTCCATACCTGGTCTATTCCAGTCGAATTCAGAGGATCCCTCATCATATACACATCTCTCCTTGCGTTTTCAAGGTGCACGAGAAACGCGCGACTCCTGTGTCAACTTGGACTTGTAATCTACTTTTTATACATCGCAGATGGCTGGTTCGGCGCCTTATTCGTCTCCGGCATGCTCCTCTGCGACCTCGAAATGCTCGCTCGCAACAACGACCTCCCACAATTCTTCACCCTCTTCGAGCGCTCCAAAAAACTCCTCTGGCCCGCCATGTTCCTCGTCGGAATCTTCCTCGGCGGCGTCCCCTCCAACAGCAAAGACATGGACATCCTCCGCAACTCGCAAGGCTGGTACCTCCTCTCCTTCCTCAAACCGCAAGCCGTCTTCGACCCCAAATGGTTCTACCTCTTCTACGCGGGCCTCTTCATCGTGGCCTCAACGCCCCATCTCGGCCCCATCAAACGCTTCTTCGAGCTCCGCTTCAACCAATACCTCGGCCGCATCTCCTTCTCCCTCTACCTCATCCACGGCCCCGTCCTCTGGATCCTCGGCGACAGACTCTACACGGCCGTCGGCTTCCATCGCGAGGCCCATCTCATCCACACCCCTGAGTGGGTCGACATCTTCCCGCTCTCCCACCGCGGGCCGCTGGGCCTCGAATTCGCGTTCCTCGCGCCTCACATCATTATCCTGCCCTTTACGCTGTGGCTGGCCGAGGTGGTGACGAAATTGGCGGATGAACCGGCGGTCAAATTCTCGAATTGGTTGCATAAGAGGGCGTTGGGTGCGCCGCCTAGTGTTTTGAGTTCGTGAGGGGAGGAGAATTGTGGTGTTTTTTGTTGAATTGTACGATTTTAGATAAATGAGTAGAGGGGTTTGGATTGAGAAACTCAGCGTTAGGGAGGGGGGGGTTTGTTTGGATAGATGGTGGGGGGGAGATAGATAATGGAAAATTCATATTTGATTCGTCTGGGTTGTGTGGGGGAGTGATGTGATTTGTGAAAGACATAGTGGGTGCGTTGGGTGTGATGTTTTCGTGAGTCGTTGATGTGGTATGGAAGGTAAGTCTTTAACGGCCGGATTAATTTGCTCGCTTAACACGAGTACGACTCATCGCGGTAGCTGTTTCTTGATTTCTTGGGCGTTAGGGAAAGTAAGAGATCTGGTTTGCTACGCTGGATTGCGGGGTTGACGTCCTTCCTAGAGTTGGTATTGTTGTAATTTCTTTTCTGGCATCGATGGAGCTGCGTTGTGTGTGATGTGGGGGGATATGAAGTGGTGCTGTGAGTTGGGGTTGAGGGGATAAGCTGAAAGGGAGGGTTTGGTTGCTTTTGCTATTATTTGCGCAGTTTTTTTACTGGTCCATTTGTGGAAATAATGTAAATCATCATGCTTAGGTGATGAACCTGGGAAGTGTTCAACATCGTGTAAGAGATAAGTATTGCGAACGGCTTGTTGATTCCTGTAAGAATCGAGCTTTTGGTATAGATCAACAAAATCAGAGTTTTAGAGATCTACCTCTCGCCAGCTAGATGATCTCACGGTCTCCCAGAATTCAAAATCGGCCTCCTCGAATGCTTGAACAGATTATCATGGTTCGCTAAAACTCTTGGTTGATCAACTGGCGGGATTTAATGTTAGGGTCTAGAGCAGGATATGGGATAAGGAGAGAAGGTATGAGGCCAGTGCCTGTATTAAGTGACTGAAACCAAGCAGTGAAGTCAGGTTGGGTGCTCTTCTTTCACCTATTATACTACAGATCACTCGTTCGCAAGGTCACCTGCATCCGACTCTAACATCATCCCTCCTTTCGAAAACGAAAAGGTCTCGCTAAATCAACAAACTACACACTTTCGTCCTTCCCAACCCAACCTCGAATCATGCGAACCCAGTGTAATCAACTCTCTTCCCGCTCGTAACTCTACGAGCAAGCACTGTTTCAGGTTCCACCTCATCCCCCGACTCATCCCCATTATCTGGATCCAAAAAACCTTGCACCATCGTGCTGAGAATATCACTCTCGTCCTCAGCAGCCAGCCTTACTTTTCTTCTCGACTCTGCAACGGCCCTCCCGTCGAACTCACCCATCTTCCTCAACGCCACGACCCTTACCATCTTAGCATTTTCGTCGCCTGCCAGGTCTCTTTGGGCACTACCTTTTCCACTTACATAGCCCTCGAACTCATTTCCCTTCACATCTCTAATCGTAAACGTGATATTAGCCTCGATCTGCTTTAACGGACGCTCTGCTCTCGCGCGCTCGCGTCGACGGAATTTGGTTCGTTGTTACTTCGGCTCATGCAACGCTCTGCACGCAGCCAGCCTCTCCCTCACATTCTCATCATCAGGATACATATCCCTCGCGCCCGTCAACAGAGTAAGTGCCAATCGAAACGCGGCTCCCTCTTCGTACACATGCGGCCAATGACAGGCCGTATCATACCACTTGCAATTTTCACGTGGCAAGAAAACCTCATCGCCTCGTTTCCGTCGCTGGGCTTCCTGGAGGGTGTCCGCGTACTGCAGTTTTACTTTGAGGAGGAGCTCTGGACGGGCCTTTCCGCCACGGGAGCAATGTCGTTCGCAGACGCGGAAAGCGAGGTTTGCAGTTGCTAGTGCTTCTAGATGAAGCTCGTCATTGCCGAGATGTGTGGCTAGTTTCTGCGAGAACTGAGATGATGAGACCCATAGTTCAAGACAGTGGGCTCTGATACGTGGGACTGGTAGACTCTCCACTTCAGAAGCTTTGAAAAAGATATGGCACTCAGTAGTATCTTCCCCGTTAATCGTCTCATAATGAGAGAATGCATTTTTCAAAAGCATGGAGCCGGCCAGTACGTAGTAAGCTCGTGCTTGAGGATAGGTGCATGGCTCAAGGGCGAATTCATCAGCTTCCTTTTTGAATGCGGTTGCCCAATGGATAAACTCCTCTTCTGTATATATGATGCCAAATTTTGCAGCGATCTTGTCAAAGCCGTAAGATGGAGAGCGTTCCGGTTTGAGAAGGAAATATGTCTGATTCTTTGGGGGTTGGCGACAAGACCACCATTTTTTCGGCCAGCAAAGACCTTGTAAAGAGTTGACTAGTCGGATGGCAATGTCATGTCTGTTCTCGTAGTATCCACCGCTGCTGACTGTGAAATCGAGACCCAGTCTTATGTGAGATTCTCGATTAAAGTCGTACCTGATCTCGGGAGCTACTGTTCCATAACCATCGTGCTGATGTCTAAAGTCGCATTCAAACCCATTCTGTGTGTCGTCAACATCAGAGTCTTGCATACTATTAAGCAGTGCAACGAGCCGAGGAAGATATTTGCCTGAGATGATTATCAAGTCTTGAGAGGAAGTGTACCCATTACCATCACCATCGCAGCTAATATTTATTGAGAGCGCATGATCTGGAGTACCTGATCCAGGATTCAATTCCAGAATTGGAATAATCTTGCCGATTGTGTATGCGAGAGCCCTGTCACACTCAAGTCTCACCAAATGATTCTTGTCGTAAAAGTGCTCCAGAGCGCGTTGAGAAACCCCTTCCTTGTCCACGCTGAAGAGGTTTCCTGTGATGTCCCATCTCTGCTCCCAAAGGTTGCGGTCTTCTGGTTTCCACGAGCAACCGAATCTGTCTTGGTCCGTTTACCGACTCAAAACTAGTCGGTCTCTAAATTCTGCTACTAGAGCATAGTCCAAAATTTGGTCCATGCATTCTGCAGGAATGGTTTTTAATCTGCAGGCCATATCTTGACTTCGTTGAGATACTTGAGTCCCAAGTTTAGAATAAATTAAGTTTTGTTGCACAGAGTAGATTGTTTCTGCCAATCTCAGTTGAAGAGAATGTGGAAAGCGGATGTGGTAGAATGATGATATTGGCGGAAGAGGGACGCTGTTCAGGAGCATTGTTTAAAGAAAAGAAGAAAAGTGCTGTACAAAGTGAAAGACTTCTTAATACTTTGTTTATACTAGTTACGCGAGGTCATATTCCCTAGCCACTCATCTTTTTAGTGAATTTGCGGTTCTCTATATCGTTTCACTGGAACCAGCATTCTAGTTCCGGACAAATTTTCAAAGAATTTCTTTTGGGTAGTATACGAATATTCAAGAATCTGTCCAGTGAAGGATAGAAAAGATCTTCTAAAACAAGCCATCTTGAATTCCAAAGTCACACCAAGTCTGGAACAAGACTTCCATCCACTCCTATCGCGTTTATCATATTTCGCAAAGAACTTCAAAGTTACTGAAAACTCTTAACACTCACCCCAAAACTCTGTTCATCCTTACGATTCATAAAATCTAGAATGAAATTATCGACTGACTTTCTACCCGATTTCCCGTTTCCTGAACAACGCAAAATTTAAAGGTAGCTGTTGACTACAGGGTTGGCTCTTTGCTTTACACGTTTGAATCATCCTCAATAGAACAACAATCCAGCTGGCAGACTCTTCGAACCAATGTGAGCATACAGGCATAGACTCATAGTACGGGTACAATAGGAAATTTAAGGAGGCATGGCGGATGTTGTGAATGTTGTGATAATTTGAATCTTTCCAGGACGTATAAAAAGTATAGAACGAGTCTATTTGGGTCGGATGTCTATCAGTTTTATACATGAATCGTACATATACTATCATACATAAGTCTCAGACACTTTACACCTTGATATCTTCAAGTCCGCATAACGCCATCGCTGAAACCAAAGATCTTCGCCCATTATTTTCAAAAAGTACAGTCGTACAGGCGATCTCTATTCTGCACTCCATGCAAGGGGTATCCCATAATTCACAGGCGCAGAACTCCAGTGATTAGCTTCATGTCTCCATTTCATCACCCTCCTCCCCTTCCCCTTCCTCTTCCTCTTCCGCCTCCTCAGCTTCCTCCCCATCCTCCTCTTCCTCTTCTTCCTCGTCTTCCTCCTCACTACCATCATCTCCTTCTTCGTGATCATCTTCGTGGTTATCCACACGTGGGCGTACCAGATCGGGGAAAAGTCGAGCCTCATCTATATCTTCCATATCAGGAACATCGCTGAGATCGCTTTCGTCATCCGCAGAGTCATGAACACTACCCCTAGCTGATTCACTTGGTTCCTTGGTATCAGCACCTGCTGGCTGATCTTCATCGATCTCGTCTTGATCTTGTTCCTCACCACCATCTTCTTCTTGTTCTTCCTCTTGCTCGTTATCAATTGACTTGTCATGATCTTGGTCAGGCTGCTCGACATCTTGCCCATCTGACCCATCTTTGCGGTCATCCGGGGTGTCAGCGTCTTCGGGGTCAGCGGTAACATTAGATCCAGGGATAATGCTGGCTTGCGCTGCTTGTGGCCGCGCAGACGCGGAAGCAGCAGCTCGGGCTGCCTCTGGCATTCGAGCAACGACTACCTCTGCACGACGTAGAACCTCCCGACGACTGATACCGACCTTTCGAGGACGTGAAGGCTCTGAACCAGCAAAAGTCACGGGTACAGGAATTTGTGTGCCATTACCCATGTCCATAACAAGATTGTTGAGACTCATTGGACCCATTGGCCGTGGGTTACCACTTCCAGATTCGCCGTCTACTTGGGCACGTGCAAGTGTCGGATCTGGGCCAGGGAGATCTTTTGCGATTTGAGTGTATAAGACCGCAAAGGAGTCATTTATCAAATCATCTATTGGCGCCGGCTTCATCTGGTTTGCATTCAGCTTTTTGAGCTCATAGCTATCGCGAAGGGCTTCCAGCGCTGGGTGGTCCATTGTCGGGTTAGCTACCCACTCTGCAAGGCGAACAGCAAGCATATCAAACTCCTCACTGGGAATGCCTTTGAACACTTCGTCCATGTTGGGCGGTATATCACCCTTTTTCCGGATAAGTCGGAGATAAGTTGTGCACACTTCATTCCATACAACAGAAAACTGGAAGAATTCTTGTGGCTTCTTCCGCACTCGTTTCGCCAATGCATCCATATTTGCTTTGTCGTTCAGAATTAGAAGCACCTTGCAAATGTATCGAACATAGCGCTCCATATAAACGCAATGACGGCCAGCTCTCTCCGCATCTGGCTTCCATACTTGGATATGCATAGTCTTTGTGAAGATAGATTCGCGAAACTCATTTCTAGCTGCAAGAGCTTGATTGTAGTCAGGTTGCTCCTCGTCGTACAAAATGCCAGCGACACGAGCTACCATACGATGATGCCAATGCTGTTTGTCTGCATTGCGTAGGTGTTTCATAGTACCCAGTATAAATGGCTCCCATTCGGCTGGGCTACTGATGACCACAGCTTCTCCCTTCGAATAGGCGTATGGCTGTTGCTGTAGCAGATCAGCACCGGCCTGGGGAGGCATAGCTCCCATCAACACAAGTTTGTGGACAACAGATACTAGTTTGTAATGCGGCTCTAGTATTGGTTCCTGCCGACCATCACGAGGTTTAGGCACAGTCTTGATTGCTTTTACAAAAGCAGCCAGTACAGCATCGACACTCGGTTTGGTTGCTTGAACTGCTGGGTCAAATTCGTCGCTCGCCTTACGATACATCTTCCAAAGACATTTACCCAACATGTAGTGGTTCCTATCATAGTCAGTACACACAGTAAATGAACTTGAACAAGACCGCAGCTTACATCCAGTACTTCGGTTTGTCAGCCATGGCTTTTCTGAACAGCGTTGCCGCAAATTTCCAAACACGATACCGACTCATTTCTTCATGTAACGGACGTTTGTACATGCCCATAGAGCCACTCATATGTTTTTCGAACCCGTCAACCCAGAAGGCTTCCATACCGAACGGTTCTCTGGAAGAAGCATACAGTCGCACGCCGAATTCGTAATACATATCTGAGAGCTTCGACGCCGTAGCGACTGTATCATCAGCACAACGAACTGAGGTAGAGAGCGCCATCATATAACTATGAATGGCCCCACGTTGTAGCTTGACAAGTTCTGCTCGGTGGTTGTTGATTTTATCAGCACTCCACAGAACTTCCTCCTCTAATTCTGAGTCAAAGCACTGCGCCAGTCTGAACCACGTTTCCCAATCCTCCGAACTAAATTGTAGCTGCAACCTCATAAAAGTGGCAGCAACGCGCATGTCATCCAGTTGTGTTCCGGGACCGAGTCGCTTCTGAGATTTGAACTTGGTCAATGCTATCATACCAAGCAAGAAGTACCATCCTTTATCTGCTAGAGGACTTTCTGATGTAGATACTGGCAGAGAATCAACCTGAATTTGACCTCGTAAAGATTTGTACATGTCCAAAGGACGGATCGAGGTCCTCAACATTTCAGTATAATTCCGGAGATTATGTTGCATTTGAGGAACAGGTTTTGCAGGACCAACCGCCGTTTGCATCTTTTCAATCGTGGATCGAAGCTCATGCTTCAGAAGATCCTTCACTGGCATTGCCGTTGCCAAAGAGATGACTTGATCAGCGATGTTCATGACGGTACGTCTATCGAGGGCTTCAGTTGGGCAGCCGTGATCTTCCAGAAGGTATGTCCCAACTCCGAGGCGAATGCCGTATAAATCAAAAAGTACCTGTCCAAGGTAGTCTTCCCATTTGTCAACTTCTTTGAGTCTGATCATTTCGACCTTCATCATCTTGAGGAAGATCTTATTGGAAACCTTGCAGCATTTACGGATCCCAAGACAATAGTGTACTAAAGCCAAGAAATCTGCGAGATGGTCATTGGCGGTAAGAAACATTTCTGGGTTTTGTGCCATCGACTCCTTGACCATGGTGTATTGCAAGGCCCACGCCCGGACTTGCATCTCACGAAGCTTGGTAAGGAACCCATTGAAAGATCCTTGGGCAGAGTATGCCGGTGTTTGGGGCAGCGGTGTCATTCCAACCCGTACCTCATCATCGAAAAGCGCCGCGGAATGTAGTACTCGACTTAATTGTGCAATCGCAGCAGATGTTGTCTTCAGATGCCTCTCGTCAATGATCTCGAAGCATGAAGCTGCATCATTTAACGCGATTGTTAATGCTTTGACCAACAAGTCGTCCAAAGCTTTAAGCCAAGTTAACAGTTTATGCCGTCGTGGTTCATCGGCACTGTCAACATAGTCTTCCCCTCGAAGATCATCGACAATAATCTCTATACTTTTCAAATGGCATGAAAATACTTTGGTGTTGTAACCAATGCCGGAATACGCATCGCGAAGTCTTTGCCAAAGAAACAATCGTAGAGACGTGCTCCCGCTCTTCAAGAACTTCCACATATCTTTAAGCGCCGCAGGCGTACCGTCGATAGTATCGGCGGTTGAAGACGCATCGCCAGCAGACTCCACTGGCGCACAGGCAGATTCAGGGTCCAGCACTGGCTCCAAAGTCTCTATGATGGCGATCGGGTCTGATTTATCTGTCTGGAAGAGATTGAAGAAGAAGTCCATGGTCGTCAATCTGGAAACTTCCCGTTCGGCAGCGTCAACTGAGATTTCTGGCATTACAGCATTGTTTTGCAATTCTATAGGTGCCTTGCCCGACCCCTCCAAAAGTGCTTTCATATCGGTCCAGCAGAGTACCTTATGCTCTCGGGAGACATTATCAGCCATGGTAGCATAAAATACAGAAGCCCACATGTATCTCAAGGATATTTCATCATTCGCTTCGCAGTTTCGTGACCGTATAACATCAGTGGTAAGATCGGCCCATCTGTCTAAGCGGTCTTTCGCCATAACGCGCGTTTCATAGTGAACAATACTGTTTGGGTTTGTGATCCGAGAATAAATGTCGAGATGGAGCTCAAACATAGTTTGAGCTAATTCTTCCAGTATTTGAAGTTTCATGCCATCACTCATCTTCCTTGTGGTCTCTATTTCTTCTTGAAATCGGATGAATATATCGGCGTCTCCAAAGCTTATGATTCGTACTACTGCCACCTTCAAATCCTCGGGCCACAGAGTGGATCGATAAGTTTGCACAACCGCGAGAGCCCATTCGTACATGACATCCTGAAGAGGAAGCCATGAAGACTCGACTTTAGCGATAAAAGATGTCAAGCCCTCAGACTCTGAAAAAGAAGGAAAATTGCTTGCTTTTTGAGGTCCCGTCTTAGACTGCTCGAGAAATGCAGCAAGACCAGCATTTGCGCTGGCAGCAGAGGACCCCAAAATGTCTGCAGCATTACCATTAATGAAGGTCGATGCTTTCTGATCATCCCACGTTCTCAAAATATCGCGCAAGTCTCTCAGGGCAGTATTCGTAACCACTTCGGTTCGGTCTGATGCATCCTCGTTAGATAGAGCAACCTGCAAATCAGCAAATGTACCGAGATCATCAACACCTAATTTACTCAGAATATCCCCAACAAATTTGAAGACATCTTCGTCTGCTCTCATGGACAATTGCAGTTGCTCAGAGAATTGAGCTGTCGCATCCAACGTGCCCTCTGTATTGTCACGGTTTCTAATACGTTTGCTTCGCTTCTGAGTGCTATTGTCTTCCTCGGTAGTGTCACGAATCCCAGCTGCCGACTGGGATCTTTTTCTGCTTGGTAGACCAGCGCTGAATTCTCTAGGTTGCTCGTCCATTAGTGGTACACTTGTGGTCATTGTAACCTCGGTCTCCATTGGCACCGGCGTGTCGTCTGATTTTGAGGTGACTGGTGTGGCAGCGGCCTGTTCACTGCTTTCAACGGCTGGTGATTGCATTGCTCCGATGTCTTTCATGATCTGGTCTTCGACCGTTTCGACCTCAGGCTCCATGTCTTGCTCCATAGGCACTTCGAGTAAAACTCCGGTTCCCGAAAGCCCGAGAGGTGAAAGGTAAGTCCCAACAAGCACATCACCAATGGCAGTCCAAGAGCGAAATTGAGATTTGATAACATGTCGAGTATTCATTCCACGATGAGGCTCAGACAGTTCGGTATTGGACTCTAGTTCCCGCGTAGAGTCGGGCAAAAATGGATATGGATCAACATATTTCCTCAAATATTCCGGCATCTTTCTCTTGAGGAAAGGCCCCATGATGGGATGTGATAAAGCGGTCTCATCTCCAAGGACCTCAAGCTGCTCCTTCAATTGTTCTCCTGCGAAACCTTCTTCCAATGACGCAGGATCTATTTCTGCAACAGTGGGGTCATCGTCGACCTCGACCGCAGCCTCGAGACAGTATCTCGCGATACTTCGACTTCCTAACGTTGACGCGACCCTGGCAGCTCGTCTCCATAGCTCCGTGTCTGATTGATCACTGACTAAAGCCAACGTGAAGTAATTTAACGCCGCTCTGGCTTGGTAGTCGATGGAGGGTTTGTCTAATAGCGCGTCTCCTACAGCCTCTGAGTGTGCGAGTCGCCCTTTCACACAATCCAGAATAAACTGACCATGGTTCTTGTAGGAAAGATAGAGAATCTGTGGCAGTGTACTAGGTGCATCATCTATGCCCGCCCCTCCAAGGTTAGTATCAGCGACGAAAGAATGGTCGATAAGCTCCAGCTCGGGGTTCTGGTCAATTCTGTCAAATTCTGTAATCGTCTCTGGGTATCTAAATATTTCCGACTTGAAAAGGTTGGTATAAGCTTCCGCAGCTTGCGCAAAGGCGGCAGGCCCTTGGGAGTGTAATTTCAGCGCCGCCTGATAAAGCTTCAAAGCCTCTTCAATCTACGCATATTTTTTTTAGCTCAAATGGCTCGACTTGCATGTGTTTTATCCGCAACCCACCTGTAGTTCCTTGGTGTTGTCGACCTCATCGTCAATTTGATCGTCCGGTTCGATATTGAGAGCCGTGAATGTAGCCTGCATTGCGACGTCAGCTAGTGCACAGTATCAGGGACAGATTGACAGTTTACCATCTTGCCTGGTGCTCCTTGTAGCAAGAGACTCTTCGCAGAGTTCAGAGAGCCTAGTCAAGAGACAGGCTGCAGTTCCTATTCCGATGTCTTGACGGTGCTATGTCGTTGGAAGAGAGCTGGCCAGTCGCAGGATATATCCAAATAGCTAGAGAGAACTCGCAAAGATGTCGTGGCGATCAATCAATACAACTCTTCCATTCCGAGTGCATCCCATCCACAGCCTTCACACAACGTCGGTCAATATCCTCTGGAGAAGCACCATACACGCTTGATTATCGACGTCTGGGCGCGTGAAGGTCTTGAATAGTGGTTTACGCGTTGGTGATGGAGTGGTTGAAATAAGTTAAGAAGACCAAACTTCACGGGTAGAATAAAGTTTAGATCATGCGAAATAAAGAAGGGAAAAGAACCACAAGGTCCAGTGAGACATGTACATGCAATGCAAAATAGCCGTTATGAGAATCCAGGGCAAATGCGATGCAGGGATCTGCGAGATCTACGTGTTAAGCGCGTTGGTGGAGCGCATACGCGTCTATTCAGTATCCACCTACACGCGGACTGTACCGTTCCTGGCTTGTGCTGTGTTAGTTGGTGAGTCTTCTTGACAGCTGGTAGATCCAGAGAACGTTAATATTTTAATTAGTAGTAGATATAAGACAATACAAGACAGTTTATCTCATGATTCAATAACACTCTCACGAATGCAACTTGTTATTTACGACGTCTCATTGAGAGAAAATTTACCTTGCACGTGATAAGGCTGAAGCTCTAGCAAGCACCCGGCACGGGCCACGGCTCCATGGGGAAATGTCTCCTTGGGATTGTTTAATTTGATGGCCAAACACCGCAGCTGGTCACACGTTCATTCCATTCTAGCCTCGGAACATCGATTCACAGGGTCGCCGAACACTTCTTTGGCCGGATATCCCTTATTTTATTAGGTTGCGGTCACCGAAAGGCAGGCCACTGTCCAGAATGGTTGCGCCAGCTGTCCCAGAGTAGGTAGCTCATCATTTGTATATCTTGAGAACTTGTTTTCAAAGGCGCGCTATGAGCAAGAGCTAATACTTATGATTTAGGCTTACGGAAGAGCTCCTCAACGAGTCCATTGAAGCTAGAACAGAGACACTAGCTGCCTTGCGCGAATTAGGTCCCCCAGACTTGGTACAATTGATCAAGCAAGCTCCGAGGAATCCTGGAAAACAGGTATGAGGGATCAATTTACACATATAATTGTAGCTTACACTTCCTCGCAGATTGGTGTTTATCACCATGTCACCGGTGTCGACGCGTCCTCCTCTGCTAGTTTGGCGGCCTATATCAATACTCTTACATACAAGGAGACCAATCAATCCACCACGAAGATAGTAGAGGGCGTTTATTGGTAGGCATGAGAGTTTCTCCGTAGCAACGTGTGCCTGACTTCGTACAGTTGCTACAATGCCTTTTCTAGACTGGATATGCGAATCCACGTAAGAATCCCTGGGGGTGTAGACAGCTTTTGCATCGATGAGCGAGGAGACAAACGACATGCCTCGGACGAATTGTGGCTTGAAACCTATCTCTGCAGCGTTCTGCGGGCGTACTCTTATGCAGACGATGGCAGTGGAGATACAATTAGGAAAATAATGGGGGTCCGCAGATTCAACCCAGTTACAACGACAGAAACCGAACATCGTTTTTTGCAGGCAGCAGAGCAGTTGTTTTTCCGAGGTATTTTCATCTAGAGAGCATAAGGCGTGGCCTAACATTCCATAGGCTGGCAGCTTGGATCCGATTCCGTCGTTCAGGTCCCGAATAATGTTTCTAACCATCTTACTGCTGGGCTTCTGAAATACTTCCACACCACCGGGCGATTTGCTTCAGGAATCAACTTATTCGAAAAGCTACGATCGAAAAACGTGGAAGTATCTTCTTTGCTCGCGAAAGTTCTATTAATGGGTAACGAGGAAGTGCAAGCGGTCCGAGTCCTCCATGATTCGATAAAACAATCTCCGATGGACTACGTGATGCTAGACACACAAGCGGAATTTTTAAAGAAGAAGGCGCTGAACCCGAATACACCCGAGCTTAAGCAAGAGCGATTGAAGATGGCTCTTGGTTGTGCGGACCGGAGTACTGTTGCTGCGCCAAGTGAGTTTGGTACATGGGCAAGACTTGCTGAAGTCTATGTCTCCATGGAAGACTGGGAAAATGCATTGACAACCCTCAATTCGTGCCCTATGTTCACATACCAGGATAAGGATGCCCCAATGATGCCGGAACCGAAGGAAATTTTCCTCCCAACATTACCAGAAACTCGCCTGGACGAAATTGATAGCGAACCAGAGTCAAAATACGGTGAACAAATCCATCCTAGTCTGTTGAGTTTACGAGCTGCACAATACCGAGGAACGTTTAAGCAAGCATACAGTATTTTGACAGAAATGACGGCGAAAATCGGTTGGGATCAACTACTCAAGATTAGAAGTAATGTATTCGTGATGGAAGAAGAGTACCGCAGTGAGAGCAAACCAGCTCCTGGCCCACAAGGTGATGCCGAAAAAAGAAGCGCAAGCACCGATGTACTGAGAGGAAGTCCAGGTCCTCCTATAAACGGCGATGATCACACTGATGACGGGAAGAGCGCCACTGGAGAGTCTACGGCGCCGACCCTCGTAGCAGAAAATGGTGTAACGGACTCAGGGGCTGAGGAATCGGTCGAGAAACCATCACACACAGTCACGCCAGAGGAGGTGAAGGGTGGTAATGAAGATGTGAGTATTTTCCCCTTTTATTATGTTCCAATGTTTACTGACTGGTCACAGGCGGAGGCGACGGAAGAGCAACTCTCACGATTCAACAACAAGCGATTATGCGAGCGTTGGCTCGACAGCCTCTTCATGGTCCTTTACGAAGATCTCCGTATTTACACAATATGGCGAACTGAGATGGCCCAATACCGAGCACAGTCATTACACTACAAGAAATCCGCTGAGGAGTGGGAAATTCTTGGTTCTTTAGCAGAGCGACTCCATCATCAAGCAGAAGCCGTAGAGGCTTTCCGCGCATGCTTGTCTATTCGGTTTTCACCCAAAGCACTGTCAGGCATCTTAGCAGATTTTGAGAAAGACAAGAATACGCGCGAGACGGTAGCATCTGTCATCAGACTTGTCACTTGGCAGTACAGATGGTACTCTGAGTTCTCTCCGGAATTACTCTTGACTATTCGAACTCTTATTGAGGATGAGGGCGCCGTCAAGGTCAGAAGTATCATTCAGGCTACCAGTCTGCCGCAAAATGTTCTTGACTTGACACACCATTACGCGGCGCTCTGTGCGGCATTCAGGAGTAGTGGTACCGAAGGATAGTTGGTTGGTCGAAAATGGAGTGGGAGCATAGTTTCGCAATTGTGGGCGAAGGCCATTGATGTCGAAAAGAATCTGCGTTGATATCCACTGAGCGGGTGTGTAGCTGTGCTTGAAGAGGAGGTTGTCATGTAAAATAATGGTGGCTCTACCTCAGTAGATGACGGATCATTCGAATGAGCAGTTGAGTTGCTACACAATACCTTCGCCCATTTCTTCTCGTCTCCCGAAACGAATCGCTCCAGAAATTCGTTGGCCAGCTGATTCTCACTAGTGATGATTGGTGATGAAGGCAGGAGAAATTAAGTCTACAGTAAGAACGAATCTCCTCGTGCCAAATGCCTAGTTCAAAACGGTAACAACTGCAGGGTCTTTTTCATAGCATCGTTTCCACGGAGAGAAATTCTCGATCCGCTCTGAATATATGTACAATTAACCGGCTCCACCAAGCTCATGTCCAGCTTCCCATATCAAGGCAGATTTCCTTAACTCCGCGCTGAGTGCAACGTGCGTTCAACTAACATCAAAATATCCAAGTTTAAATTTCTATCCTTCAATGAATCACCATATCTGCAAGAATGCCATCGCCAAGGAAACTCCAATTAACACTCCTGACATAGCATTGCCGCCGATCATGTGTAAAGCAGAACCTATGCATCCGCAGATGATCAAACTCAATATTAAGAGGCGACTGGCATAGCTATGGAGACTAGTCAGCAACTGTCTTAACTGGACTAGCTCCAGACTGGGAGAGATTGGATCATACCTTTGAGTTGTATAGATACTAAAAAATAGGCCATCAGTCAGCAACACTACCGTGGTGATGAGCCAAAGTGCGAAAACCCTTGAGACATTGTTAGTCAGGGCTTCGTCGAACATGTTGACAGGTCTTACAATTGAACCCGGGAAGCTACTTCGTCCGCAACGGCAACTGGCTTGGGTCCTTTATTTGGGCCTGGAGAAAAAGGGTTGGTAAGCATGACATATCCCAGGCCGGCACCGATGTTAATTATATATAGAAGAACACCCAAAGGCCTGCGGGCTTCTTTCCAACTATTGCGAACGGTGTTTTCAAAAGCACTCCATCGGCGTTGAGACTGTGTATTTGTATTCGTATGGATCACTCGGCCCGTGTCTTCGTCAGAAGCTCGTCTTCCCTCTTCTAACTGCCGTGGGTCCGTGGCTATCTCGAGTCAGAAAGTGGTGGTTACCAATGCCAGACGGTCGCTCAACTTACTCGTAGCATCATCCAAATTCAAGCTTCCACTGACGTCTTCAACAGCTTGGTTGATTGTAGCATTCAAAGCTCCCGCAACCGATGCCTCGGCACCAAAAAACAGCACATGAATGTCAAAGTCTAACAAAGGCCTCGAAGCTGGATCGAGAAGATACTTGTCGACCTGAGATTTGAAACTCTCCCAATGAACATCGGTTGCGCTCATGAGGCTCTTCACAACTGGGCCTTCTTGCAACCAATTCTCAACGGACCGACTACCTCCCTTAAAGATGCCAAGCAGATTTTCAGATATCTCACATCTCGCATCCGAAGTCTCTAGAGACTCGATCGTGGATTTCGGTGATCTGAAGAGTTTCTGGTAGCCTCTGATTCCCGGGATGAGTATAGCAGGTAGCTTCCGGATGGCTTCGGCGACGTTAGGGTCTTCAAGTAGAGTGTCCATACTCAATATTCGAAGAATGATGTATAAGAGGCGATCATACATCAGTTTTGCTTTCATGGCTCTGAGCGAAGCTATGGCAAGACGAACATTTTGGCGAGGATGCCACGGAATAGACTCTGCAGTGGATTCTATATGCTTCAGTATATTGGGATATTTGCACATTCTCTCTAAGCTTACCAATTCCACTCTTCCTCAAAGGGTTGGCAGCCCTCGAACTGGTTTCTCCCTCCATGATACGATCCGTGCTCGACCCTGACTCTGATGGTTTCATTCTCGATTACCCCCGAACTGGCAATGATTCAGAGAATTTCAACACTCTTGTGAAGATAGTCGACAGAGAGATCACACCGAAAAGAGAAGAGAATGAAATCGAGTGATGCAAAATGTATGCTACAATGGGAAGGCTATGCTATCCACTTTACTGTCCTGTTCATCCGTATCATTGCTGCTTTACCACGACAGAACGCCATTTCATCTAAAACAGACAATCGAGAGGAGTTCTTCCCACACGATAGCTGACAGATGTCACCGCAGTACAGAAACCTGATTTCGTCGCTTTCACACTACGATGTGCGACCTCTGTCGGGCGTAGGCTCCACTTTTCGCATAGGGCTGACACCAATGGAAGGCATCTCAACGACAGCATTTATTGATTCTGGGCGTTCTGGTAAGGCTTTACGGCATTATCATCGAAAAATGGGATACACATTCTCCTGTCAAAAGCGGCACAGAGCTTTACCCACACCCGTTGCATGTCTACTATGCATTTGTTGAGCAACAGCCTTGTGAACTCGGCTTCACTACCACCCGACTCAAAACCTTACCTCGCAGCGCTCAACTCATCATCTTCCTGGCGTTAGGAACTTCAATTTATTAGTGACAGTCGAGACTACGACAGTCTAGATCACCGAACCAAAAATGGCAGAGGTATTGGGGTCAGTAGGGGAAATATTGAAAGTTGTTGAACTAGCATGGAAGGTTTACAGAACATGCCTTGAAGCGCAAGGAAAAGATAGGTACGTTGTCCAAGTTCCTACTCCGAATGGTAGATCCCCTAGATATCAGATACGGATTTCGAAGGGTGGAAGATGTGGTTGAAGCTTCAGAGCCATTCTAACATGTTCTAGCCAGCTTGTAATCAGACATAGCGATTTGTCGTCTCTCGAATCCGATTTACAAAAGTTCAAAACGAGACTTCTTGTATTGAGCTCTTACTTAAGCTCTCCATTCCGAGAACAACCCAGTTCACAATACAGCGCACTGTCTTATTGCTGGGGAAATAACGAGCATGAAGCGACCACTGAAAGATATCGCTCCCGGTGGGATATGGCTGGAAAACATGTAGTGAGCTACCAGATATGTCCCCTTTTGACGAAGGAGATTTGGAATCCACCGGATTTGGAGAGGCATACCAGGCAATTGGAAAAAGCGTCAATTTGGATCGAATCATCTTTCTGTAATCAGCAGCCCTCAGTTCACCAGTGGAGAACGAAACCTCCCACAGGTTTTTTCGTCGGAGCTTATTCAAACGATCCAGCGTCCCGTAAAAAACGACTCTGCGCAGGGTATGCCGATTCTTCTTTGGGCTCAGAATATGGTACACAAGCCCGGGAAACATTGGACAGCCACGTTCCAAAGTGTTTCCAGAGTGATATTTCGCTCTATGTAATCGAGGACGGCTGCGATACGACAGATATCATTCTAGGGCGGAGTTCTGTAGAGGAATATTATCTCATTCCCGCGAAAGCAATGCATAATTGCTGCTCTAGCATAACTTGGGCAATGAAGCGGCTTTTTTCGCTATGCCTCCGAAGCAGCCATACTGGCGGAAGTAGGAACTTTGGCGATAATCGGTTTCGGAAGATGATATTTGCAGGTCTTCTTTGCCTTCAGCCCGTCTCAGCTGTCGCAATAGATGGGGAAAGAATGAATCGATTGGTAGCGGAAGATTATTTATTGAAGCCCGCAAACTCGCTGGGAGATCTTGAGGTAAAGTTGTCGCTTCCACTTTTTGGCTGGTTCTATGATCAAGACCCAGCTTCCCAACTTCTCGAATAGTGCAAAGCTGACCACCAAACCCAACAGGACCTAACCACCAACCTCGCAACAGCTTTCCAAAACCCCGACATCGTCCTAGCAGCATCCTTCGCAGCCACAACAGCAGTCGTCGCAATGTACACCCGAAACGGCGACGATGCCAAGCAAAAGCACTACCTCCTCAGCGGTCTCATGTTCGGTCTCATCGCCGGTAGTTTCTTCGCAAGCAACGCCATGACATTCGTCTTCGTTTGGATCTTCGGGGGGATCATATGCGCTCTTTCTGGACGAATGACTTATCGAAGCTGTGTTTTGATGAAGGAGATTAGGGATTTGGATAGGGACGTGAAGAATTAGCTGCATTTTGTGGCTACCGCGTGGAAGTGTGTTTGGTACAGGCAGTCCGGGTGGAATTGGCGAATGTTTCCCAACGCGCTACCGCCAAATAGGCCACGGTTTCTCTGCCGCAATGTGCAGAATCGGCAATCGTTTTAGTTGATTGATTTTACATTTATATTTAGGTTTCTTGAAAGTGTTAGAGAGTTGAAGAGCAACGGTTTCTTTGTTTTGGGCGACGGTTAATACCTAGGTACGGACCGGCTCTTGCACTACTTATGGATTTATAGTTCAATGACACAAACATGAAGGACTCGAAACTCTGGTATGCAAAGTTTTTATCTCGTTCGCAAAGCTTAGAATGTGATAGTCATATCCAGTGAAACGATTCTTTTCCTTTTCCTGATCAGGGTAAAACATGATTTATTTGGGGCTTCTGCCATGGTAACAATTTTCCCTCTGATTTAGGGGTGCTAAAGCTATACGAGAGGGGAAATACAAGGACGAAGCATTCGAGAAGTTCAAATATCTGTAGAAGCAGCAGCCAAATTGTTGTTATCACTCTCTTTCATATTTCATCCAAGAGTTAAATACCCAAACTTTAACTCTGCCACCCATCAATCGATCTAAACTAATATAAACAGTCGCTCTCCGCCGCATCTTCGTCATGCTAAAAATATAATACAAAAAACCGAAAACTCCAGGGTATGCACCATCTTTTCCTCTCCAAACGCCATAGAAAAAACAAATATGCTCAAGGTTCATCATAACAACCACCCAGCGACCGCAATCAATAGTCCAACCGCCAGACTACTACTACCAGCGGTACTCCCATGCCCGTTACCGAGATTCGCCTGTGGTTTTGTAGGTGAGGCGCTGGCGCTTGATGATGTGGATGTGGTGGTAGCGAGCGTGACGCCTGCACCAGTCGCACCGCTTGCGCTGGTCGCAGCTGGAGGTACGTAGGAAGATGTGGTGAGTGTGACGGGTGGAGAGTTGAGAGTCGGCGATGCTGAAGGGACTGTGGAGAAGAGATCAGTATTTGGGGGTGCGGTAGTGTTTGAAAATGATGTAGTTGAATTGAGCGCATAGGGTGGTGAAATGACAGAAGGAGATGCGGGGGTGTCTCCTGCTGGAGGTGTGGGAGAAACGCCTGGGGGTGTGAAAATTGGGACGACGGTTGGGACTACTGGTACACCATCTGGAGGTGACTCTGAGCCTGGAACCATTGACGGTACAGGCGCTGGGGAACCATCGACATTTGTTTGTGATGGAACAGCGCCTGGTGGGCCACCAACGATTGGTGGTGTAGGTATTGGATTGCCATTTGCGTCCGTAGTAGAACCAGCATTTGGTAGTCCTGGAGGTGCGCCAGAAGGAGAAGGAACAGCACCCGGCGGTGGTGGTGAACCACCAACTGGAGTAGTGGCAGAACCAGCATTTGGTGATCCGGGGGTTGCAACAGAAGGAGAAGAAACAGCACCTGATGGCGGTGATCCACCAGCTGCTGAAGTTGGGACAGTAACTGGTGGTACCGGTGGACCTCCAACTGGAGGGGTCGGAACAACAGGTACATCGCCAGGCGGAAATGAAATCGCAACGCCAGAAGAAGAAATAACAGGTATGACAGGCGTAGGAGTGGGAATAACAAGCGAACCATTCGAAGAAATAGGGAAAATGCCAGTAGGATGCGCAGAAGGAGAGCTGATGTTATAAGACCAAGTTCTATAAGTACATGTCGGACAAGCCTTTGTTGCTCCCGTGCCAATAGGCAAGCCCACCGGAACGGTTGTCGAGCCAATCTTGTAAGACCATGTCCTGTAAGAACAGGTCGGACAAGCTTTAGCCGACGTGACTACTGTGCCATTGGGGAATAGAGCAGTGAGATTATGGCCGGAAGATGGTGCTGCAGTAGGTCTGGGACGAGTATGATTTGAATGAACTCTGCTAGTTGCGTTCGCGGAAGGAAAAGGCTTCCCGCTGGGATGAGAAGTAACAAAAAAACCAGAACTCGCTGAAGGGGGAGAAGAATTTGGTTTGAGCATACCATTTGTTGAAGAAGAAGGTGAAGACGCAGATGCAGGCGAACCAGATGGAGGCGCTGCGACAGCGTTTGATGCTAATCTGGTGATCATTTCGGGTGCGAGGGTAGGCATTGGAATGTTTCCGTTGACTTGCCACCCTCCTGTGGCCGAAGGACATGCTGGTGCTTTCAAAGATGGAGTGTAGGCAGACTCTGCAATTGCAGCTGGTGTGGCACTTTTCCATTGCGCTGCGAGATTGTCGAAGTCGGGTTGGATTGGAATTGGCGCTGCACCATAGATTTTGCCATTTGGGCCATAGTTGACGAGACCGTACTTGTTGACTTCCTCCACCCATTCGTAAACGATACTCCCACTCCAAGTATCAACCATCTCTGGGCCAAAGATAGCTGCTTGGTCGGTGAAAAGCCGGTTGGCAGGTTGGTTGCAACCTGTCTCGGAGAAGAAAATTGGTATCGAGTAGCCCTTTGCCATGGCTTGGAGATTTGCGTATCCGGAAGTTTGGTAGGAAGAATCACCACACCACTCGTAAGAATTGAGGCCAAAGAAGTCGATATTGTTCTTTGGGTCTGGATCGCAAGCGAGGTAATTCTGTAATGCAGGTCTTAATTCTGCAATATCTGCAGCAGAGTATCCGATCGGAATCGTGCGATACTTTTTCAAAGCCATATATGCTTTCATATCCGCAGTTGCAGCTCGGACGTATGGGGATGCGTTTGAGTTTGCGTTCGTGAAGATAACCTCATTGCCAATCCAGAAGCCTCCCAGATTGTCGTATTGGTGCATCACATCCATGACTCTCGCGAACTCTATAAATTGAGGCTCCGTCCATGCTGGATCGGTAGATTTGATACTGGTATTGAACGTGTCGAGATCAAGCCAAATATAAATTCCCGCATCGGCGAACGCTTTCATACATCCATCATGTGACACCCAAGGATTGATGTGGTAGACCCGAATAGAGTTTGTGCCAATTGTCTTCATCTTATCGGCATCCATTTGACATTGTTTGGTGTCTACTAGTGGATCGTCCGGAGTTCCTTGATATGCAACACCTGTAAAGTGTTAGCTTCGTCCGTTGCTGAGCCATTTGTCAGACCAACCTTTGAGAAAGAATTGTTTTCCATCTGCAAAGAACTTTGAGCCTTTGATGGAGATAGTCGGAATCGCATTGACGGTACTGATTGCCGCAAGTGCTACAACAGCCGCGCGACCAAGTAGGTTGAACA
The DNA here is from genome assembly GCF_000409485.1 of Glarea lozoyensis ATCC 20868. Lineage (NCBI taxonomy): Eukaryota > Fungi > Ascomycota > Leotiomycetes > Helotiales > Helotiaceae > Glarea > Glarea lozoyensis. Next base: position 197,997 of record NW_007360983.1, read on the forward strand.
TAGCGAAGGTTGGTCAGGAGAATATTAAGCGAGTGCTTCCTGTCGCATGTGGCTGCCAATTGAGGCCGGTAAAAGCACCAGGTGTCGAAACAATTCAACTCAATTATTGAAAATGGGCAAACTGTGAAAAAGGGAAAACAAATAATTTCTGACTTCAGACAAGTATTATAGTGAGCCAATTCTCAGTACAGGATGCGATTCTGTTGAGTGTTCCTGGAAGAAGGCGCTGGTTCAGCGTGACGCTCTGAGCCTCGGCGGAGGAGCAAGAGAGCCAACAACCTCGTCAAGATGTGAAAAGATCAGCGAAAGAAATTGCCCGGAAATGGAGTAGTGAAACAGAATCTGCAGAAGCGAAAAGGATAAGAAATACCAGGGCCGTACATGCCCTTTTGAATAAACCATCGCATTCTAAGGTGGGCGCAAATCCGGTGTTGGAAGTACACTTGATACCTTTCTCAAGTCGCTATCGGGCTGCATCGCTATCTTCGTGCATAGACTAAGCATCTTTGGCGCGCTTCTTAGCAGCTAAGACTCGTAGTGGGACGGTTTCAAACCTGTTCACTGGCCATGCCAGAAGCTTGAGATGCTTCCTTGGAACCGGTGAACCAGAAAGCTGGTGAAATCCAGGATTCGTCTTGACACGAACTGATGGACCGAAGCTAAACAATGCTTAGATGCAGACGTCGCGAGGTTGGGGCCGTAAATACGATGACATAACTAACGTAGGATAGCTAACGTCAAAAGGAGTCTAGGCGAGTCATCCGCGATGTTGATGGATGAGGGAAGAATCTTGGAGCCATCACGAGGGATATCCAACGGTTGGTGTTGTTGGTAAATTATTTGGTTCACAATGTTATTTATGTATCGGTGAAGAACGTGGAAAATGTTACTTGAAGAAGAGATGTCGTCGAGGTTTTGTCGGAGATGCCATGTTGGCCGAGACTTGAATGGTGGCCTCCACCAGCCACAGATGCGGGCATCCTTAAGAGGATTAACTTGCCAGCCCCCCAACACCAACCGCCTGTCATGTTGGATATTGGAGCAACTTTGCGCATGAAGCTATTCAAATTTAGTCTCGGCCGGGTTTCGTGTTTGTATTCGAGAGTCAGGTTCGTCGATTGGACGTCGATCTGCTTCGACCAGACTTGTTGCAGCTTTACCATTTTTGACTTTGGTCCCGAGTTGAACAGCAAAATCGTCAAATTTCTACCAATGCGTCGTGCCCGATTTGATCTCATGTCATATATTGCAATAACCTTCAGCTTTGATTGAGAAAACAATATTTTTGGCCTGAAGAGAAGTCATGAGACAAAAGTACCCAAGTATGCTGAGCATACGAAGTACCCATCGGTCGGCTTCCCTACTCCGAGTGGGAAGCGAGACCGGACTCACCAAAAAATTGGGGGTGTCTATGTATCAATCGTGCTCAGCGGTTTTGAAGTCGCTTCTCGTTTGCAACTAGACTCACAACCTTCCACGTTCCAAGGCTCAGTACCGTATCAGAAGCAATCATTCTAATAATGCTAGAGCGCGATGGAGAGATTTTTCTACCCAGCTAGACATGGAGAGTATCACAGCGTCTCGACAGAAGAGAGGCTCGTCTACCTCCTTTCATAATCCGATCAACATGTCAGAACCACAACCATAGGTAGCGCTTGTACAAGCTGCAACAATACGTCCAGTCATCTTCTTTTACGAGCAACCGCATACCCCAGGGACGATGAGCATACATCCGACGATGAAGATCTCGAGTATATAACTGCAATACCCCGCCTCCCAAAACCTCGCTTATGCCGGTTTTAATGATCGTACTGGAGTGGACCTTGCAGTTAGATCGTAGAAACACTTTTACCGACAGAGGCGGCCCTATAGGGTAAGTTATTAAATTATCCCTATTCAGCTCATCGAGTTGATAGTGAATAGCAGACGAGAGCCTCCTCTCACGATGTATCCGCGCCAATAAGTTGACGATATTGAAACAGTCTTCGACAGTATTTTCCTTTACCAATGACGATGATCATCAGGTACCGGGCCGTTTGGACAGGCAACTTCAGTTACCAAATTTATGAGATTCCCGCTTGGTGTCTAGTATGTTTGAATGGCTATATATTTGAGCCGTGAAGCCACGATCACGGTCAATATTATTTCGGCGCTTGCAGTCAATTCAAAATTGTCTCCTGGTCGACTGAGCTCAATTCAACGCCATGAAATCCCCATCAGCGGCTTACATCGCTGGATTGCTGCTACTGAGTTCTCAGCAATGTCTTGCAGCATATCCAGACTGTGTGAACGGGCCGCTAAAATCGAACAAAGTATGCGATACGACAGCACCTCCAGCTGACAGGGCAGCAGCTCTCGTCAAGGCCATGCAATCAAGTGAAAAACTACAGAATATTATTAGGTAGGTGGCATGGGGGTTCGTCCATAATCAGGAAAAAATATTAACTCTCATAGCAAATCAGCAGGGGTCTCACGGCTTGGACTGCCTCCTTACAACTGGTGGAGTGAGGCACTTCACGGCGTCGCTGGTGCACCAGGAATTCAATTCTCGAGCTCGTCGCCATGGAACTACGCTACCTCATTACCGATGCCAATTCTCATGGCCGCTGCCTTTGACGACGATCTCATTGAGAAGGTTGGAACGCTAATTGGCACAGAGGCGAGAGCTTTTGGCAATGGCAACCACTCAGGTATCGATTTCTGGACGCCAAACATCAACCCATTCAAGGATCCACGCTGGGGTCGTGGATCTGAGACACCTGGTGAAGATACTCTACGTCTGAAGGGCTATGTAGCTGCTCTACTCCGAGGACTGGAAGGAAACAAAGCCCAGCGACGTATTATTGCTACATGCAAGCACTATGCAGCCAACGATCTGGAATCCTGGAATGGTGTGACTCGACACGACTTCGACGCGAAAATCAGCATGCAAGATCTGGCAGAGTACTATCTGCAACCATTCCAACAATGCGCCAGAGATTCGAAAGTCGGATCTTTCATGTGTTCCTACAATAGCGTCAATGGAGTTCCGGCCTGCGCCAATAAATACCTTCTTCAAACCATTCTTCGAGACCACTGGAACTGGACGAGTGAGAACCAATACGTCACCAGCGATTGCGAGGCTGTCCAGGATATTTCTTTGAACCACCACTATGCTTCCACGAATGCTGCAGGTACTGCACTTGCTTTCAATGCGGGTACAGATAGTAGTTGCGAGTATGCTTCATCGTCTGATATACCAGGCGCATGGCAAAGCAAACAGCTCAGCGAAGCGACGGTTGATCGTGCATTGCGACGATTGTATGAAGGACTTGTCAGGGCTGGGTATTTTGATGGATCTAAAGCGCTCTACTCCTCTCTCGGCTGGTCGGACGTCAACACGCCACAAGCACAACAACTAGCCCTCCAAGCCACCGTCGATGGCATCGTTATGCTGAAGAATGACGGAACTCTTCCTCTCAAGCTAGACTCTAAGTCAAAGGTGGCCATGATTGGATTCTGGGCAAGTGACAGTAGCAAGCTTCAGGGCGGATACAGTGGAAAGGCACCATACCTAAGAACTCCTGTCTATGCCGCTCAACAACTGGGTTTCACACCCAATGTCGCTACTGGCCCAGTCCAACAAAGTGCCTCCGCCACCGATAATTGGACGACAAATGCACTCGCAGCTGCATCAAAATCCGATTACATCCTCTACTTTGGAGGCCTCGATACATCAGCCGCTGCCGAAGGAGTAGACCGAACCTCTTTAGAATGGCCGAGTGCACAACTGGCTCTAATCAAGAAGCTCTCCGCCCTAGGAAAGCCGTTGATCATAATCCAAGAAGGCGACCAAATGGACAACACACCCCTCCTCACAAACAAAGGCGTGTCATCAATTCTCTGGGCAAGCTGGCCTGGTCAGGACGGCGGACCAGCAGTCATGCAAATCATCTCTGGGGCAAAATCTCCTGCCGGTCGTTTGCCTGTAACCCAATATCCAACGAACTACACCAAATTGCCAATGACAGACATGACACTTCGTCCGAGCACTTCAAACCCAGGACGTACATATCGGTGGTACTCAACTCCCGTCCAGGCATTTGGAACCGGATTGCACTACACAACCTTCGCCCCTACAATCTCAAACTACAGCAACATTCTCTCCATCCAAGACCTTCTAAATTCTTGCAAAAACACAAACCCAGATACCTGTTCCCTCCCAGGCCTCCCCATCTCCGTCCACAACACCGGCAATCGCACCTCTGATTTCGTAGCTTTGGTGTTTGTCGCAGGACAGGCAGGACCGAAGCCTTATCCTATTAAGTCGTTGGCTACTTATGGTAGAGTGAGAGATGTGAAGTCTGGGGAGAAGAAGACGAAGGTGCTGGAGTGGACTCTGGGAAGTTTGGCGAGACATGATGAAAAAGGCAATACGGTGTTGTATCCGGGTAATTACACTCTATTGCTGGATCAGCCGACGGTGGAGACGAGGAGTTTGGTCCTCACGGGGGAGAAAGTTGTGCTGGATGTTTGGCCACAGGGTTAGGACTGCGAGATCGTACTGTGATATCTGAAACTTGAGTTGTTGGTCGTGGATTTCAAGATCTCCGGGCCACTTTACTAGAGATCTTTAGCTACCAAAAATCAAAAAGTTTAGTATTGAAATAGTGCAGTCACCAGTGGGTGACACAATTCTCTGCGCACCCAAGAAGTTCGAAAGGAGATAACTCAGCACAATAGCTAGATATCGTATTTCTAGTAACATATACTTGTTCGCGAGGCTTAGGACTACCAATGGATCAAAAAATTATTACGATTAGATGTTGTCCCGTCGTTAAAATATTACTTATAGTTTCTGGCTGCGCAGAGAGTTATGTCACCCCCTGGTGAGTGTTCTTGATCAAATGAAATAATTACCCAAATAGTTCCGTTTTAAAGTTATGGCTGAGTTGATGAATCTTGTTTTGTGTGTCTAAAAGCGGGCTATTAACCCACGAAAATCATATTAGGCGCTCGATCCCTGTCATGAGACTCAACACTTGCTCTGTCCTTTGTTAGACGGTGTTATTGTATTTGTTAGAAGTGTAGCTACCAGAATCGGGACGTTGACCCCAGCACGACACAGTGGGGAACAAAGTCTTGGCACGCTACCGACTACCCTTCGTGCTACTTTTGGAGCTACTTTACTTCTTCCATTGTTTACTTGAATATATCTTCATTCTCCCCGCGTTTTCCGTATACGAATCATGATCAAGATTCCCATAAGTCGAATCTCAGCAGATCAAATGCCTCTGATGCTATTTATAGCTGAGGGGCAGTGTCAGCAATCCCGACCGAAGGCGATTCACCCTTGCCGCAATGAAGCATAGACCCACACGTTGGTGCCTACAGTTGGTAATCCGTTGAATATTATATCTTCATCTACGCAATAAACTTCGGTTCTGAGGACTTTCGAGGCGTCTCACGGCAGACTAGAGGAAGCGTAATCGCGATCATGTCGTCCAAAAAAGCGATGTTCGATACTCCTCCTCAACCCTCATACAGAGATGATCCAGATCATGCGGAGACAGCCTCGATGGCATCCGCTGTTTTGCTAGACGACATAGAAGCATCATTTCCAGACGATGAACTTCCACCGTATGAGGACAATCCTGCTACAATTCCACGTACGCAAGAGCCCCAGCGAACCCCAGATACATCGCATGCCCCGGTTGGAGATTCCGATTACATCGGACGGACGTAAGTGTTTGTACACCTAATATATCGATAACACTAAACATCTGTAGACTCCCTCCTCCGCTACCTTTCTCCTCGAGCGACACGTTCTGTTCCAATATCCGTACCAACCTCCCAAACTACTCCACCGAACATGACTCCCTTCGGAATATGATCCGAAACCAAGCCAGTTATCCACCTGGTTACTACATAGAGATCCACGGCAAACACACCGAAACCTCGCGGCATAACAATAAGGAGACCAAGAGAGATATCGTAGACTTCCACTTCCGCGTCGCTCTCGGCGACGAACTCATCCCAAAAGGCCATGTCACCGGCCTCACCCCCGGAAAACTCGAATTCCTCCCCGACAACAAAAGAGGTTATCGAGGAACCATAATCCCTTCCCTCAACCCCACCCTCTCCGACGTAGAAGAAGCCGACTACCTAACCGCCTGGTGCGAAAAATACGTCGCCGACGCCTCCAAAGTAAAATGCTTCACTCTCCAGCGCGAGATCAGATGGCATGACACCGCCAAGTTAGAGCATCTCATCCGGTCCGCCCTCCTCGAAACAAACTATCGCGGTCACATATCCATAACCTTCCCCACCAGCCACACATCCGTCACCGTCTACTCCCCCGGCCTCATCAACAGATGGCGCATGACGACCTGGATCCGCTGGATCTTCTACCTTAGCTTCCTCTGGATCTTCACCTGGCCGCTTCTTTTCTTCCTCACCTCGCGCTACGAAGTCGTCAAATCAGTCTGGTATTACGCCTCAAAGCCACCCGGCGAGGAAATGGGCCGAATACCAACGACCAACGACGAGGTCAACTATTTCTATAAATGGCAAAGCGCGATTAAACGTGCGGCGCTGGCACGTATGAACTGTGGGACAGGGTTGTTGATTGAGGCGTATAGGATTGAGACTGCGCTGGCGGAACAGAGGGGTGCGGAGGAGGCAAGAAGGCCAGCCGAGAGGATTAATACTGGGAATGCGTTTGCGGATGGGGTGTTTGGGGTGTTAGGGCAGGGGTTGCAGGTTGCGCAGGCTTTTGGGGATGCTAGAGGGTGGGGACATGATAATTAGATGGACTGGGGAAGGAATTTTTAAGGTTAAGGGGTTTGGGGATGGATTCGGAGTTATGAATTAGGGAATGGTAAGTTATATGATGTGAACCGATATTGAAAATTTAAATACTTCTAAAGTAAGAGCTCTAAAGTTATTGAATCACTCTGTACTGTTTATAATGCTCTGTACTACAGCTTAGTGTTAAAATCCAACGGTCTTGAGCAACACATACTTGGATTTATATAGAACGTCTATGTTTACTAATTTAAATCTCTATCCACATGCCCTAATCTCTTCTCTTTACACTCGGAGCCCTGTCTGCTAAAAGAAACCGTAACGTCCTCCACCTCACACCTTCTGTCGCCCGCGTAGGAAAGACAGGACGGAAAATCGCCGATGAATTTATCTAGCATCATTTTCTGTTTCTGCTCCAAGTTTAGAAATATCCCCTAGTTTGGGAGATTGAAGCAGAGCCAAACCTCTGCTGTGAAAAAATCAAAGTTATCGTGTACATAGGCAAGCAGCTAGTGAACATGATATCAGTGGTTCTGTTGCTTTTGCGTTTATTCTAGAGCTGATTGCTTGACAGCGAAGACGGGCCTGGTCTCAAACTCTATGATGTTGTTTTTGGTAAGCTCTTCACCTAGTTTCATGCTAATCTCTCGTATCAACGCACAAAGCGCCGGATCTAGAGTCTCTTCACCCTGTCTGTAATCGAAGCTGCGGGATTCGTAATTCCAAATGAAAGATCCACCTTCTGAGTCTTTCAAATTCCATCGTGGCTGTATCTTCATGCCGTCGTTGACGGGTCGTAGGTCTGACGGCGGATCGATTATGAGGTACAATACCTGGAGGTGCTGGTACCATTGTTCCTATGTCCTCGTATTAGAAACCCCCGTTGTGCAATAAAAAAACACGGAAAGAGGGGATGTTACCATCACCTCGCCCAACTCAAGTATAATGCCAGTAGAGCTTTGAAATAGTTCTACTGGTAGAGCAAGATTCATGATAGTGCTAACGCCACTGTGTAAATATCGACCCAAGGCATCGTTTGCGAACCCCCTGTTCACACCCTCACATGCAAACTTTTCCCACTGATCATACGGCATAAAAAGCACATCTTTCACCGGGTTGAATTCTTTCCTAAACACAACTCTTTCCTCCCGCTCCCCATCTTCTACCTCTTCGACGTCATTCTCCCGCATCCAAGCCCGTGCAATAGCACGCGCTTCTCGGTTCACGAAGAATAGCGGTATATCAAGTTGAACAGCGTCGTAGACCTTGTGGTCAAACACGAAGTCTAGGGCTGAGCTGTCGAGGGAACATGAACATGGCGTTAATTTCCAAGCGCCAGGTTTGTAAAAGTAGAAGGTTGGTGGGGGGGTGGAGAAGGCGGAAAGCCATATTTGAGTGCGAAGTTCTGGGGGGAGGAGGGAGAAGAGGTGGAATTGTGGGGACATGGTGAGTTTTGGTGTAGTTGGGTGAGTGTTGAGGGAGCATTAAATTATGTTTGGGCTATTAATGAGAGTAGCGAGCTTTGTTTCAGCTTGATAAAGTCGTTCTGTAGATTCAGGGATAGGCGACGATATTGATAGAGGTTTGATGGAAGGCCTAGTGGTGAGAGTGCGATGTGGGGGGAAGTCTGGCTTTTCAAGGGCGGTGGATGGGTTGTTGTTTTAACTTATTTATGAAAAGGGGGCGGGTCGGCTAAGCGAGGTGCCCGATTCGACACCTGGCAAGTGAACGACACGAAATGTATTAGAAAATACAGTAAGCGTATACGATGTGTCCAATACTTAGTTTTAGAATGTTTTTGTCGCCTGTGTACAGCAACCAAAGCGTTCGAAGTTGAAATGCTAGGTTTTCTTTTGGCTTTGTGGGTGGGAATCGATTTCACACGCATATTTTCAACACATTGAGATGGAGACTAAATTAGAAGAGACAGATAGAGGGCCTTCAGAAGCACTTTTTGGAAAACGAGTTTGGGACAAGCAACAACGAATTCTAACAAGAAAGCTTCAAACATTCCTACTACAATACGCTTCGCACTTCCGAGTCAATAAACTGTTTCATCTAGCTATCCGAGTGCTTCTCCAACACCGCCAAAGCCTTCTGCGCAACCCTCTTCACATCCTCAATATCGTCACTCACACCACTCCCCTTCATCTCTTTCACCACCTCTGGCAGCGCAAAATTATCCAAAACAGCAAAAACCTCCATCAGCACCTTCTCAGATCCCTCATCGAACCGCTTCTTCCCATTCGCTTTGTACGTATCCAGAAACTCCACCGCAAGTTTGTCCACCGTTGCATGATCCTTGGCAGCGAGAACCCGTTCTAACACATCCCCGAAGACGAGGAGCGCACCGCCACCGAGAGAATAGGGCGGATTGTTAGCGTACAGGAATTGAGCGGCGCTTAACTCCCAGCCGGACCAGATCTCGTAGGTTGGTCGGTAGACGATGGCACAATGATTGGGGAGAGCTTGTTCGATTACCAGCCAGGCGTCGTTGTCGCGGTAAGTACCGGCGTGGACCTAGCAAGGTTAGTACGATCAAGTCAAGAGAGAGTTTCGTACCGTTGGGGTGTTCAAGATGAAATTCTTGATTGTGGCTTCGAATTCAGCGCCGGTGGCTTTATTCCAGTTACGGCCTGCGTAGCCCCATGCTGCCTTGTGCCGGTCGAACATGTGTTGGAGGTTTGCGGTTGGGAAGGTTACATTTTTGGGACTGAAGGCCATGATGAGGGAGTGGATAAAACGGTGGTTTAGTGTTGGGTAGTTTGGAAAGTGTGAGAATGTGATTTGGAATGGTTTGTGGAAGGAGCTTGCTTCTTTTATCTTATATTTGGGTCATTTTTGTGTCTTTCGGCCAAGTACTTTTGCAATTATTTCGTAAAAGACGTGGCTGATAACTTGCTACCTGAGATTGGAGATCTGTAGAGAATGTGTGAGCTGATGCTGATGGGTTGCAAGGTAAGATCCTTAGGTGGTGGTTAGGATTATCTCATCTGATGTAGTCAAGAAGGATTCGTTGCTACCATGAGTTCCTCCTTGTGATCAGCTACACCATTCTATTTCCTCAATGAGACAGTATTCAAAAAACATGGTGGCTCTAAATGTAACAACAAAGCAGCTTTCCAGAGTATTGATTCATATTTCAGGGAAGCCATGTTCTCGTGCTAACCTGGCTATGCTGAGCAGTACACGACTTCAACGGAGAGGTTGCCACGCTCAAGAATATTTTTGTCACGGTTGCTCCTTTCTCAATCGTGGAGAGCTGAGACCAAGCATGGTCGCAACAACGCCAATTTCAAATACGATGTCGATCAACCTTCCTAGAATACCGCTACCTGATTTAATTTAGTCAAACAACCAACAAAGAAATAAAGTCAATGCTACTCCAATCTTGGTAAAGGCTCAACTCAAGAGTTAGCTGAAAAACCATTGAGCAACAACACCTGTTCAGATTCAGAGAGAATGAACAAATGAAGATGTGGTGGTTACAACATCTCCCTTTTTACATGGATGACTGTCGTGGCTTGCTGAGAATACATGCATGTATATGCTTCGAGACTTGGGGAAAAACCCACATTAATTTGATTTCAAGCACGTTAAAAATGGCACCTGACAAAAGTTTTACGTGAGCTTACCAGTCATATGCTAGTATTTCACTTTGAAGCCATATTCTCGCAAGAGCACACATATTGGCAAGTTGAGTACTCTGCGACGTCAATCGCCAAGCTGCATCTGCAGAAGAATGAAGGTCAGCGTCACAATGCGTAAAGCGCCACAACAAACGGTCAAGCTGGATGTAACTCTAAACCGCCACATCTAAGCTCTCAGTGCTGAAATCCAGATTGGTAGGTAAGATTACCCCAGAAACGGCTCGTTTAAGTATGGGAACGGGAAATTAGAGTTTGCGGGGAGGAATGATTGAGAGCTATGATGCGACGCTGACATTATTGACGACTTATCTTTGTTCCGAGATTGACGATTATGGATCTTGTTATTTATGTGTCTTATTTGCAGAGTCAGTTGAACGGAATGGGATTGTTGAACCCGATTGAGATGTGGTCAGGTGCTTCGATGCTGTCCTACTGTCAACGCAGGTCTTGGATTTTGGACTTCAAGCACGCTCGTTCGATGAAATTCTTTTCCACATATACATGTCATCAAGGAATTCGTAATTAGACTTAAAATCAGTCCATTTATCGAAAGAAAACTTGCATGTAGTTTCAAGACTAATTTAAACACCCATATCACTCATTCGCCGGCGGCGCAAGAACAGTCAAGCTTTTCTGCAAATTCAGCACCCGTCCAGTTTCAGTAGTTGCCGGATCAGGCTTCGATCCGTCCCACAAATCCACGGAGAAGGTAGCAGGAGTCGAAGTAAACTCAATAGTCCCGCCCGTTAATCCAATTTCAATCTCAAAAGTCACCGTCAACAGTACTACAAATCACTCATCAGCTTCAAATCACCTTTCAAGAGCACATGAAAAACTTACCGGCCTGAAACTCTTCAATCACGTTATCATACTGATATCCAATTACCGTATGGTAATACGGCTGTACCATCTCAACCTTGGGGTTAAAAGCCGCAGCTACAGCTTTCAGAAAGTTTCGGTAGGGCAGATTGGCTGTCAAAGGCTCGATATTGATCAGAGTATTTACGACAGCCAGATTTAGAGGTTTAGTAGCAGGCACCTTGAATTTCGCAGTGACGCCGGTATCAATATTGACGATCCTGTTCATCACATTAGCGTTGTTCTCGAGTCAAAGGACTTATGACACACCAAGGTGAAGTAGCGCGTAAAACGTTCAAGACTTTAGACCGATACGCAGTTCGCTTGCGACACGCAGCGACAGACGAATCGCCTGGAAGATTGCCTTTCGCGATCTGGCTTTGCACGGATTGTTCGCATCTTGTGGTTTCCCATGCTTTACAGTCTTCGATGGTGGAGATGAGAGATTGGAGGTTACTTTCTCTTGCTTGAGGAATTTGCGGGATTTCGGCGAAGTAGAAGATGTTGCTGAGATCTGTGTCGGTGGCTATTGCTTCTGTGTCGATGGTAATTCTCTCCAGTTCAGTGAGGTTGAGGTTGAGATTGAATGGGGTTGTTAGTTCTGCCATGGTACTTGTTGGGAGGTAGAAATTAGTTTTAATTAGTGAGGCGGGAATTGAGGATGCTTCCATACATTGTATAACTATATCGTAAGTGAACAACACCATTAATGCCAAGAAAAATGCGTTATTTTCCAGCTTGGTTTCAATCATGGTGGTATGACTGAAGTAAACACGCTTGTGGCAGAATTTTGGTATGTATTTCCTCAGCTCGCCACAAACTGCATTGTCAAATGTCTGTCTCTATTTGACTCTCGGAACTATGACGCCAAGTAAACGCTTTTGATCAACATTTGGAATAATCATCGGCTTGATTATTCCGGCATGAATACCACATGAATTCTTGGCCAGAAACAGAGAAGTGGCTAACAGCAATGGGCTGGATCCAGGATGTTGAACACATGCATCGAAGATCCACCCATATTTGGTACAATACGACATACCCATGGGGTTTGTACAACTTGCTTTACATATACAGGCGCAGTTTTACCACTACCGCACAAGAATTAACGGCTTGGGTGCCAACGTTGGAATAATATCGAGACACAAGAGACCGAAACGGTAGCCTCAGACAGCCTCTTTCATCTCATCACTCATCAGGAAGATGAGGGCTGCGGTTTTATTTTTCAGAGTCGTATCAATCAAATTGTGTTTAGCAATGGTGCTGGCTACAATTACGCGCTCATACGTTCCGTGGTAGCTGAAACTCGTGTTCGTGGCTCTACTTACTGATGATCTTGACTTCATTCATAGTCTCCTTGTGATCAAAACAACTTTCAGCCCTTGGCAATATCAATATATGCGAAATATGTTGCGCCTGGCATTATGATTATCTAGCAATGCTTCAACCATTGGCTGATTTAGAGAACCCTTGACACGATCTGGGAAACGAGGCTTTCATACCACTGGAATTGGGGAACCTGCAAACCAAAACCCATTTTTTGATCCATCTCATAAGTCTATAAAGTATTTGAAGTTTGCACTTCAAAACAAAATCTCAACTATCACATCTCCATCAAACATCAACATCAACATCATTCAAACACATCAACCACAACACCCTTCACACACTCCTCACCACCCAACCACAACCATGTCACAATTCGCCAAAACCAAATCCCTCACCAAAGCCCTCGGCCTCCCCTTCTACGACGAAGACGACAGCCTCCTCCTCAAACACCTCGACACTATCAACGGCCGCGGCGAAGCACCACCAGACCCACCACCAGACCCAACCGCCATGGGCGACAACGACGTCAAGAACGTGCTCTACATCAACTTCAACCCCAACTTTGACGATCCCGTGATCGAGGCCGACATCAAGGCCAAGAATAAGGTGTTGCAACTCAACACGAACTGGCTGTCCCTTCGAGCTGGCGTGGAGACGGCAAAGAATATCAAGGATGGGAAATTGCCGGGGGATATGAGTGTTGCGTCACAGATGAAACGATCCGCGTATAGAGCGAAGGTTATTGATTATATCATGCTTAAATCTTCTTGGTGAGCTTATCATCATTCCTGCTAGAATTTCTGTCTCAAATACCCCCGACAATCCTTCCCCCAGATTCCCACTGTCTTGATCTAATCATATTTCCCAGGATGGGCGGTTTCAAAACCCAAGGCGTGGAACGCACCTACTCGGTCAAAAAAGCCGAATTCCACACCGAACTCTTAACCACCTTCCTCGAAGGCATGGGACTCCAACCTACCGTCTACGGCGCCCTCGAAGGCGTCCTCAAAATGATCTCCGACAGCATTTTCTCCGCCGAGAACACGACGGAGAAATCCATGTTTTATTTGCTCTCCACCGTCTACACCTGGGACGAGATTACGAAGGACGTGCAACCTAGTAAGCCTTTTACCTCACCTCCCTTTTCTTACTCGACAAGTCAAAGAGCAACAGAACTAACCAACGTGTGCCAGCCGTCCGCACATTCTACTTCGAAGCGACCTCGGAAGTAAAGAAATACGTCGCCGGCAAAGCAACCATCAACACGGTAAACCTCAAGATCGGGTTTATGCAGAACGACTCGATTTTCAATCTCGACGTGTGGGACAGCGGGGTGGGCACCGAGATTAAAAAGTATCTGGTCGCCGAGGGCGTGAAGATTGTGAATGAGCCGATCGATATTCCTGTTGATCCGTGAATGTGTTTAGAAAATTTACTGGACCGATGGAGGGCGAAGAATGTTATGTTTATGAATTCCGCTGGGTTTGGAGGGATGAAGTGTGCTTGGATAAGGATTTTGTGGTTACGACTTTTAGTGATTTGTCACGCTCGCTTAGGGAAATGATCGATCTTTTTTTTATAATGGAGTGCTTACTCGTGCATGGAATGATACTTGCCTCGTCTTTTAAGACCCGGATCTACATGTATAATATCCAGTTCTCCTAGCGAGATTTCCAAAGAAATCGAATGAAACGCAACCAGACTTCATAAGTTTCATTTAGGCTTATATTAACTACATCCATTACTTTAGAACTACCATTCATTATTAACGTCGACCAGAAAAATAATGTACCAGATATAAACTTCCTCATTGCGGTCCTGTACACAAATAGCTCGTTAAGTATGTAGATTTTGCCGGGTTAGTGAGGGATGGTCATGAGAAAGTGACACATTTTAAACGGGTTTTAATAACAAGGAGGTTTTTGCCGGTGCATTGGAAGATTCATATGTGTTGTTAGTAGTACCCATTTTATTCGATTTCAAACAAGCTCATGTATCCCACAAACGAAACATCCGAGAGCGCCAGAAAATTCACAACAATGCAAGGCACACACAATACATGGACACAAGTCTACGCACACCCCCCAAACCCCACCAAATAAGCACAAAACACCCTTTTTCTAAGTAAGTAACCTAACCGCTACGATGAGCCAAATCACTATTCTTTATAGACCAATAATAACAACTACTTATAATTATATACATATAAATTTAGGCCTTTTTAACCTATAAATTAGGCCGATGTATAAAGATATAGCCTAGCCTACACTATTTCGCTTATTTCGCTATATTAAAATCGCGACTTTTCTACACCTACTTTTTAAATCGATTTTACTAGCTATTAAAGTACGAAATTTATAATTCTAAAGATAGAGTAGTAGTATTAAAGTGATAAATATTTATATACCTAAGTCTTAGGTAAAACTAAAGAGGTTATATATATAAGAATTAATAGATAAAATGTAGGACCTTTGGTTTAAATCATAGGGTGTGCGTAGACTTAGGTCTACTCACTGTATCATTTAACTATGAACACTCAGCATTTCATGCCTATATACCCCAAATTTGATCAACAGAGTTCTATAAAATCTTCCTAAGATCCCTCACCTCCTAAACAGGAACGGATGCTCGTCACCGACATGAACGAGAATGATATGCGCGTATCACGAGTGGAATATCAATGACCAGTAGATAACGCGTGGCTTGAGCCAAGTGGGTATTCCATTCTCTCGTTGCGTGAATTCAGCGTCCTAAATGTTCGGAGAAATTCGATTTCGACGACATAGTGGTGACAAACACCCCTTCTTAATATTCTTTTTCGGATTTTGTACCCTCGGAAACTCTTGTTTTGCATAGAGTGAGCAGCGACCCCTTAACGTACTGCTATGGTTGATAGATAACATATATATCGATCACACGTACGATTAATTCCATGCAGGAACCCCCCGCTTTCCTGGACAGACTAAACACTTCGATTTTACACTTCGAACTTAGAGGAGGTGGATAGATATTTATTCATGAGTCGCTGGACGTGACTTCAAGGCCTCTTGACATTATAACAAGATGATGAATTTCTCTATGCTGTTCCTCTGATTTTTAAGGTTAAGAAGAATAGAGTGTTGGAATATTTTTTTAAGGGTGTAGGTATGCTGATTGCATTGTCGGGGTTGATGGAAAGAAGGATTCGGAAGCAAGTTAGGGACGAGCGAGGATTGGCATATCGTTTGGCGTACTTGGTTGTTTGTTGGGCTTTATAGTCCGAAGACGAAATATTAGGCTCACGTTTCTTCGTTCTATTTGTCATTATGAAATGTAAGGATATCATGGACAGGATGGGAGTTAAAACCAACACATCCCGTTCCCGATATCATACCCATAATCAACAACGAATCCCTAATTCTCTCCCATCAATATACCATTCTCCTTGACGACCCGAGAGAAACATTGATCCGTATACCTACAACATTCCCACAATCTAGGTTACCTAAAAGCATACCCGCATCATCACTCCCCCCAAGAATCCCTGTCCAGTAACGCTTAGTTCTCCAGAACCCAACTCAGTACCACTCCCTTACGCAACTGCACCACTACCCGTAAATATCCATCCAACACCCCTCGACTCCCACAAGTAAATCACGCGCGCCTCTCAATCTCCTCAACCAACCATCCGTAGCGCCAAATTCTTCAAATACCGAGGATTCTGATATGTCGCGTGATGCAATACGCAGGTACAGAAAGTTTGTATCGCCGGATGCGAGAAGTACCGGTATGTTTGTTGGACGGTGAATCTATGGAAACGTGATAGGATTTGGTAACGAGTTTTGGGAGAGATGGTTCTGCGTTGTGGTGAGGTGGCGGAGTTTGGCTGTTAAAGACGGAGGTGGTGGAACCTGAGATATTCAATTAACATATCCAAGTTTAGGTAAGAAATAGTTGCTAACAAAACGTAAATACACTGTGCAATATACATAGTTCTAGATAAAACTCTCGTCCGCGGAAGCTTTGAGGTTTGCTTTCAACCACGTGCTTCTGGAATAAAATCGTACCGGTGGTAGAACATTGAAACACGTCACATGCCACAACGGAAATGAGCTTTATACACTATACCAAAGTACCAAGTACTTTACTCGGGACTATCGAGTATTCTCAAGCACAGAGGAATCCAGATATGGACATTGAAATTCGATGGGTGGATGAAGTCTATGAGGCCGTCTTCCTGTGTGTGACCGCATGATATGGGATAATTTGGGCTATTGGTTCGGTTATACTTTGGCGTAGTTGAGTTGGTGAGAATGATGTGTTTGTAAGGAAGTCTGTGGGTTGAAGGTATGGAGATGGAACTTTGCAGGAGCGGATGTTGGTTGTGGTGAGAGAGTGCTGTGAGATCTGATCCTGATATTGGTGGACCAAAGTGAACTGAGACCATCACGTACCCATCTGCATTCATGGAATTCAATACCTTTCTTGCATGTGTCTCTGGCCCGCGTACATCACCACCTCTAGTCGAGAATAGACTTTCTAGAATTCAATTCGACAAGTCATACCTCCTCGCAACCCTCTCCCGATGCGAGGTTCCATTCCCAGTGGGATATTGCTCTAGAACGTTACTCTCGCGCATGGCCCCAGCAGCAAAACGTGGTGTGAGTACCACAGCCCAGCTTTATCCTTATCATCTGAGCCCTTTCTAATTCCAAATACCATGATTCGCATCACGTTCTTTCCGGGTTTCGTCGTTTCCGGGAGATTGGATCTTTTGTGAGATGGAGGACTGAGAATGCTTGACTCGTAGAGATGTACAGCGTGCCAGGCTCATAGAGAAATAGCAAATATAAGAAAGATCTTTGCTCTCTCGAAAAGATCATCAAGCGATTCACACTCACTCAACAACCACAACACTCGAAGTTCTCTCGTTGAAATGATGGATAAGGTTACCGCTCTGAGCTTCGCACTTAGTGCGTTGCCGTTGATTGCTGGCGTGCCAGTTGGTGTACGTCCCACTACTTCTACTCACAAACATCACTAACACTTTAAACAGAAGATTAACATCCTTTCACATACTCATAGCTATACTCACCACCCTCAGGTCTCGCAGCCAACACCGGTCCAGGTGGAGCAGCCACAGGCGCCGGCGGCGTCGGCGGCCTTCTCGGCGGTGTAAACAGCGATGGACGAGGTGGTCTTGGTGGATTGTTGGGCGGTTTCCAAGGCGGGTTTCAGAGCGGAGGGTATAATCAGTTTGGACAACCTAGTGGAGGTGCGGCGACGGGCGCGGGTGGTGTAGGTGGGTTGTTGGGTGGTGTGAATGGGGATGGGCGTGGGGGAGTTGGGGGGTTGCTTGGAGGGTTCCAGGGTGGGTATCAAGGAAGCAAGAGAGATTTGGAAGAGAGACAGTCTGGTGCTGCGAGTGGTGCTGGTGGGATTGGGGGACTGTTGGGGGGTGTGACGAGTGATGGGA